>NC_091188.1:27062918-27155418 GCF_040958095.1 Procambarus clarkii | reverse complement strand
AGAGAGAGAGAGAGAGAGAGAGAGAGAGAGAGAGAGAGAGAGAGAGAGAGAGAGAACAAGTTTGAATGGGTCCCAAGTCAACATGCAATTGAAAACTCCACACCTCAGAGGGATTCGAACCCCAGACAGCCAGGAGCACTATGCACCTTGGCGTACCTGGTACCTTAACCACTAGACCACACTAGGTGCGGGATACACCATGCATCAACATCAGCGCAGAAAACGGGAGTCGCTGGAAAAATGCAGAATAACAAAAAGTGGGAAGATGGCAGTGAGGTGTTCCAACCCCCCCCCCCCCGACCCACACTGGGAGTCGATCCTGATCCTCTCACAATACCCCAGGTCCTCATTAAGACCCCTTTCCCCCCCACACACCCTCCAGGGGCGCCCCCCCCCATCTATCCACGCCTAAGGAACGCCCTCCCCTTTCCTAAGAAGAATAGATGGAACGAGTAATGGGAATATATATGTATAGAATATGAAACGGTGTATATATATATATATATATATATATATATATATATATATATATATATATATATATATATATATATATATATATATATATATATATATATATAACGATGTGACAGTGTGAGACCACAAAGGAAGATTTAAGACAGGAACTTCCTTAAGTACCTTCGTATTTAATAATACGATTAGTGAAATAAATGTGTATCAATGATCCCACTCAAATAGCCTCTTAACTGATGATTAAAAAATAAATCTAAATTATACAAACCAATTTTTTTTTTTGGGTGGAGGGGGTACTGTGAAGGGGTCACTAAAAAGAGGTGTACTATAGACTTATAAGGAAGTATAACAAGCAATTACCCATACAGTACACCATACACATAAGCACCCACTAACAGCCCAATTACCCTCGTGGTTACTCTATTCCCGTATAAACTCCACAAATATTTTTCCCACAGAATTTTGTCAATTTCTGAAAATATATATATATATATATATATTTGGCTGCGACTCAATGCAAAAACAAAAACAAAAACAAAAAAAAACATTCAGGATTACGAGACACGATAAAGCGTGATTCAAAACATTAAAATGATTATTTTGATCACTACTTTTTTTGACATTCGAAAACTCTTCTTTATGAAAGAAAACCCTCTTTATTATTTTAGCTCGGCAAGTTGTAGACAAACTTGTACATCGTTATATTTTATGGTGTGGATGTGTTGTAAGGCATGTGGGGGAGGGGGGATCATAGAGCCTCACAAGCTTAGAGCCTCACCAGTATATAGCATCAGGAGCATAGAGCCTCACCTGGGTTGTACTGAGATGAGTATCTCCCGGTCTAAGCATCTCCTCCGAGCACAGACAACAGCCCTACGCTGGTCCACAACTCTCACAAAACTTTTCAATATATTTTATACATTTTCTCCGCCCAAAGACCCCCCCCCCCCCAAAAAAAAACAAAAAAACACAGTTTCATAAATGAATGAATAGGTTTTATTTGGATCATATTTTTTAGGCTAGTGAGCATGATATGCTTCAGAACAAAAGAGAAGCGTGACCTTAAAAGCAATCAAGCAAGCTGTGTTTACACTTGTAAACACCACTAAATGAATAAAAACACCAAACCTTACCAAATGACAAAACAAGAATCAATTACTTTCCTGCAGATGAGAAAAGCTGGCTATTGATTGCATTATTACTTTATTGACAAAAATGTTTACCTAAAATGAGAATCAGAGATAAACAAATTATCAACAAGCAAACAATTGTGTTTGCTTCGGGCAGATAAATGGCAATTTCAGTTGTAACCAAATGTCGTTAAGATGAAGGACTACAACACTATGAAGTGATGTCATGGGATGAAAGGCAGAGGACAGGAGCTAGAGCTAGACGTGTCAACTATCCGAGCGCTAGGATGAGAAAAAAACGGAAAGGATATATATATATATATATATATATATATATATATATATATATATATATATATATATATATATATATATATATATATATATATATATATATATATATATATATATATATATATATATATATATATATATATTCTCATCCTAGCGCTCGGATAGTTGACACGTCTAGCTCTAGCTCCTGTCCTCTGCCTTTCATCCCATGACATCACTTCATAGTGTTGTAGTCCTTCATCTTAACGACATTTGGTTACAACTGAAATTGCCATTTATCTGCCCGAAGCAAACACAAGTGTTTGCTTGTTGATAATTTGTTTATCTCTGATTCTCATTTTAGGTAAACATTTTTGTCAATAAAGTAATAATGCAATCAATATATATATATATATATATTTATATATATATATATATATATATATATATATATATATATATATATATATACACACACTGGGATGTTCCAATATAACAATAGCGTTGAATGAAAATAAAAATTAACAAGAGAAGAGAAGAGAATAAGGAATAAGAGGTGGCAACAGAAAATAAAGATGGCAATTAAGATGAACAAAGCAGGAGCAGACAAGGCAGGTGAATCAGTAACACAACTAATTACCAGTTACCAGCCTGAAGGCACCAAAGATCCCGCTCGGAGACGCGGCTCTGGTGAAATATATCTACCGCAAGAATTTCTAATGCACACACACGGCCTACGGGCAGCAAAAGAGCGAGAGGAATCCAACTGAACCTGAGGAAGTTTAAATTTCCAGAGTTTACCATCAGCCTTGGGAGATGCCAGTTTTCTAAGTGTTATTTTTTCTTTTTGGAGGGGGGCGGGGTGCTTGTTAGATTCTCTTGGGAGCGCTTCAAGTTATGTAAATGTCCGTCACGTGTCTTATGACTGAGTTTGCCTTTTTCGTGGTCAGACAAGCCTTCGTGCATCGCTGTTCACCCGTGCTTGATTACCGCCCTCAAATATTAACTATGTTCTCCAGGATTACACACACACACACACACACACACATATATATATATATATATATATATATATATATATATATATATATATATATATATATATATATATATATATATATATATATATATATATATATATATATATATATGTCGTACCTAGTAGCCAGAACGCACTTCTATGCCTACTATGCAAGGCCCGCTTTGCCTAATAAGCCAAGTTTTCATGAATTAATTGTTTTACGACTACCTAACCTACCTAACCTAACCTAACCTAACTTTTTAGGCTACCTAACCTAACCTAACCTATAGAGATAGGTTAGGTTAGGTTAGGTAGGGTTGGTTAGGTTCGGTCATATATCTACGTTATTTTTAACTCCAATAAAAAAATGACCTCATACGTAATGAAATGGGTAGCTTTATCATTTCATAAGAAAAAAATTAGAGAAAAGATATTAATTCAGGAAAACTTGGCTTATTGGGCAAATCGGGCCTTGCATAGTAGGCTGAGAAGTGCGTTCTGGCTACTAGGTACGACATATATATATATATATATATATATATATATATATATATATATATATATATATATATATATATATATATATATGTATATATATATATATATATATATATATATATATATATATATATATATATATATATATATATATATATATATATATATATATATATATATGTCGTACCTAGTAGCCAGAACGCACTTCTCAGCCTACTATGCAAGGCCCGATTTGCCTAATAAGCCAAGTTTTCCTGAATTAAAAAAATTTCTCTAATTTTTTTCTTATGAAATGATAAAGCTACCCATTTCATTATGTATGAGGTCAATTTTTTTTTATTTGAGTTAAAATTCACGAAGATATAGGACCGAACCTAACCAACCATACCTAACCTAACCTAACCTATCTTTATAGGTTAGGTTAGGTTAGGTAGCCGAAAAAGTTAGGTTAGGTTAGGTTAGGTAGGTTAGGTAGTCGAAAAACAATTAATTCATGAAAACTTGGCTTAATAGGCAAATCGGGCTTTGCATAGTAGGCCGAGAAATGCGTTCTGGCTACTAGGTACGACATATATATATATATATATATATATGTCGTACCTAATAGCCAGAACTCACTTCTTGGCCTACTATGCAGGGCTCTCGTCATACTTAACTAAGTTAGCAAGGACTCTGTTGTTTCTGGCTAAGTGAAAACATTTTGGCCTATTATGCAAAAAATTATACTGGTTTTTTGGCCAAGAATGCAAACTAACGATTGTTTGTTTGTGTATCACATGGTCACTGTAAAGTAAGATGTTGTCCATTGAATGTAGGAAGATATTTAGATAAAAATGTCAAATGGGGATGATGTACAGATTAATAATGGCCTTAGGAATTGTTTGTACTAGAAATCAGTAGCAAGTGGAGAGATATGGTGCTTGAACACTTATAAATCTAAAGTTGGGAGCAAATAATGAAAAAACATTGATGAATCTTAATAATGTAATAATGCCCAACCAATTAATTCACATATCATTCTTTACATTAGAAAGGGAACTTAAGTGACTGACTGGACTCTGGCCGATGGTAGATTTAACCAGTTCAGTTATCATTTTCTGTATTTCAGAGTTACGTACTTCTTCCGTTAGTCGCAAGGCAACATTTTGTAAATGATCCACACTATCTTGAAGCCTCGACAATTTAGTTAGCACGTCAATAACAGTTATATGGGTGGTTAATTCATATTGGGGATATTTACTCAAATCTATTGAAGGTTTCGGTAATCTACCTTTGGTTTCCAGGTAATCAAGACCTTTTAAAATACAAGTAATGTGTTTCTCTTTCGTTTTGTATTTATAGTGACGATCCATATCTGGATAATTAAAGTCGTTTAATTCTTCATATCCCAATGGCCACTTTGGCCACTCGTCACCATTATTACATGATTTCACTATTTTGTTGGTAGTTTTGAGATCATCATTTGAATAAAAGGTCACTAAAATATTTTTAAGTTTTGCAGTATCATACTTTTTTCTAAAGAATAAAATATAGTTGATCATTTCATTTGCTGACGACGTCATTATGTATTCGTTTTTGGTAAATGAATGAAATAGTTAAGTGAAATTCTAAATTTTTATTACTTATATACACTTCTTGCCCAAATTTTATTTCTAATTAGCACCGCCTTATAAGACAATATGCCAATTCCCAGTGAAAATGTAGTGTTTTTAGTAAAAGAAACTGCACAAAGAGAAGTCCAGCTGACCCATCCCCCTACGTAAATTTATGTGTTCTCCTTTTTGGTTGAATGGATGGATAGTTAGTGAAATTCTAAATTTTTATTACTTTTATACTTCTTGCTAATTAATTTGTGACAATAGTTACTGAAAACTTTGTTTTCATTGAATCTGTACTTATTTTTTTTTCTCACTCATTGCACATAAAGGGTTTTTTTTGCTTGAATGTACTCACAAATAGTTGATTAGTTAACATTTTTACCTCATTTTTTTTTTTTAATTTCATTTAACAATTCCAAGGTTATATATATTATATAGAAATAGAAATTTAGTAGCCACATTCCTACTAACATTTGGAATATTCAGCTGCACAAACTTTTTAAAACCATGGTATCCATATTTCCCTTTAAATCTTTTACATCTTCGATTACATCAAGTTCCCAAATAAAAAAATATTTAGACCAATCATGTTCGTATGGTGTAGATATTACTTTAGAACCATGTATAATTAAATTAAGACTAAAGCAACAAGAAATTGTAATTGTAAATGTTTATGCTATAAAAATATGGATGGGATCTACTCAAGAAGGATATCCTGCGGCATCCCAATTACAATTTATACTGCGAGTCGTAGTTAGAGAGGATGAAAATTATTGTTCTTATATGTTTGTGGAAATCTTCTTTAACATTGACCAAAGAACCAGCATGTTCTGTGAACATAATTTCAAGTATTCCTATGATCCGGATTACTTAAAATTGCCTATCGCGGGATATAGGTCCTACGCCAAAGATCCTTCCATATTTCTGATGATGATACAAGCTTCCAATCAGGAACGAGAAGCTCTGAGAGAGATAATGATAGCAGACGGAATATCGATTCCATCGTCATTTTGTAAAGTTGATCAGGGTGCGCTCAAAAGGCTTATGTCCCTCAAACAATATTTGAATCGGCATTATTATTTTAGGTATATGATGTTTAAAAATATACGTTGGGAATTAACCCGAGATTTGAGATATTACGAAGCATGGTTGAAAAATAAAAAATGGCTTAACTACGTTAATCACAGGATGATTCAACATAGACCCTATTGTTTATATGATGAATATTTTCATGACGTGTATGAAGATAGAATTTATAATATATGGTCTACACATTATACATTTCGGGTTTTCAATGATGGTGATGAAAAGTGTGATGATATATGTTGTATTACGCTACGAAACCTTGACCGAATTTATCATTTAAATTCGGCGAAGAGCGAATTAATTGCTCGAATAGTGGCAAAAGAATATGGATTATTTTATATACAAAAGGTAAAACGGGTACTTTTCATAACCCGAAATCCCCATCTCTTTATGGACCTCATTCAAACGGGAGAAAAGGAAGAAATCTGTCGTTTTATTATAGAAGACGAAGGTTTATCATCATCATCATCATCATCATCACCACCACCTCCATGTAAAAACACCTACAACCCAAATAGTTTGCAGGCAATGTGCGTCAATCAATTTGTGAATTCTTTTTTGGATATTAATAGAATGGGATATTGGACCGTGGCCTGCTTACGTAGAGCAATCAACACCAACCCTAATATTCCTCATTTATTTAAACACCAATTAATCAACGAAGTTCAACGGAATCTAATGATTAGATCTTGGGAAAAAGCAGTGGCAGATGAACCAACTACTGAACTTTTATTTTTTTAAGAACAGATTCAATGAAAAAGTTTTTACTGAATTGAAAATATTTGTTTATTATTCTTATAATAAATAAATCTAAAGTTGGGATTAAATAATGAAAAAACATTGATGAATCTTAATAATGTAATAATGCCCAATCAATTAATTCACATATCATTCTTTACATTAGAAAGGGAACTTAAGTGACTGACTGGACTCTGGCCGATGGTAGATTTAACCAGTTCAGTTATCATTTTCTGTATTTCAGAGTTACGTACTTCTTCCGTTAGTCGCAAGGCAACATTTTGTAAATGATCCACACTATCTTGAAGCCTCGACAATTTAGTTAGCACGTCAATAACAGTTATATGGGTGGTTAATTCATATTGGGGATATTTACTCAAATCTATTGAAGGTTTCGGTAATCTACCTTTGGTTTCCAGGTAATCAAGACCTTTTAAAATACAAGTAATGTGTTTCTCTTTCGTTTTGTATTTATAGTGACAATCCATATCTGGATAATTAAAGTCGTTTAATTCTTCATATCCCAATGGCCACTTTGGCCACTCGTCACCATTATTACATGATTTCACTATTTTGTTGGTAGTTTTGAGATCATCATTTGAATAAAAGGTCACTAAAATATTTTTAAGTTTTGCAGTATCATACTTTTTTCTAAAGAATAAAATATAGTTGATCATTTCATTTACTGACGACGTCATTATGTATTCGTTTTTGGTAAATGAATGAAATAGTTAAGTGAAATTCTAAATTTTTATTACTTATATACACTTCTTGCCCAAATTTTATTTCTAATTAGCACCGCCTTATAAGACAATATGCCGATTCCCAGTGAAAATGTAGTGTTTTTAGTAAAAGAAACTGCACAAAGAGAAGTCCAGCTGACCCATCCCCCTACGTAAATTTATGTGTTCTCCTTTTTGGTTGAATGGATGGATAGTTAGTGAAATTCTAAATTTTTATTACTTTTATACTTCTTGCTAATTAATTTGTGACAATAGTTACTGAAAACTTTGTTTTAATTGAATCTGTACTTATTTTTTTTTCTCACTCATTGCACATAAAGGGTTTTTTTTTGCTTGAATGTACTCACAAATAGTTGATCAGTTAACATTTTTACCTCATTTTTTTTTTTTTTAATTTCATTTAACAATTCCAAGGTTATATATATTATATAGAAATAGAAATTTAGTAGCCACATTCCTACTAACATTTGGAATATTCAGCTGCACAAACTTTTTAAAACCATGGTATCCATATTTCCCTTTAAATCTTTTACATCTTCGATTACATCAAGTTCCCAAATAAAAAAATATTTAGACCAATCATGTTCGTATGGTGTAGATATTACTTTAGAACCATGTATAATTAAATTAAGACTAAAGCAACAAGAAATTGTAATTGTAAATGTTTATGCTATAAAAATATGGATGGGATCTACTCAAGAAGGATATCCTGCGGCATCCCAATTACAATTTATACTGCGAATCGTAGTTAGGGAGGATGAAAATTATTGTTCTTATATGTTTGTGGAAATCTTCTTTAACATTGACCAAAGAACCAGCATGTTCTGTGAACATAATTTCAAGTATTCCTATGATCCGGATTACTTAAAATTGCCTATCGCGGGATATAGGTCCTACGCCAAAGATCCTTCCATATTTCTGATGATGATACAAGCTTCCAATCAGGAACGAGAAGCTCTGAGAGAGATAATGATAGCAGACGGAATATCGATTCCATCGTCATTTTGTAAAGTTGATCAGGGTGCGCTCAAAAGGTTTATGTCCCTCAAACAATATTTGAATCGGCATTATTATTTTAGGTATATGATGTTTAAAAATATACGTTGGGAATTAACCCGAGATTTGAGATATTACGAAGCATGGTTGAAAAATAAAAAATGGCTTAACTACGTTAATCACAGGATGATTCAACATAGACCCTATTGTTTATATGATGAATATTTTCATGACGTGTATGAAGATAGAATTTATAATATATGGTCTACACATTATACATTTCGGGTTTTCAATGATGGTGATGAAAAGTGTGATGATATATGTTGTATTACGCTACGAAACCTTGACCGAATTTATCATTTAAATTCGGCGAAGAGCGAATTAATTGCTCGAATAGTGGCAAAAGAATATGGATTATTTTATATACAAAAGGTAAAACGGGTACTTTTCATAACCCGAAATCCCCATCTCTTTATGGACCTCATTCAAACGGGAGAAAAGGAAGAAATCTGTCGTTTTATTATAGAAGACGAAGGTTTATCATCATCATCATCATCATCACCACCACCTCCATGTAAAAACACCTACAACCCAAATAGTTTGCAGGCAATGTGCGTCAATCAATTTGTGAATTCCTTTTTGGATATTAATAGAATGGGATATTGGACCGTGGCCTGCTTACGTAGAGCAATCAACACCAACCCTAATATTCCTCATTTATTTAAACACCAATTAATCAACGAAGTTCAACGGAATCTAATGATTAGATCTTGGGAAAAAGCAGTGGCAGATGAACCAACTACTGAACTTTTATTTTTTTAAGAACAGATTCAATGAAAAAGTTTTTTACTGAATTGAAAATATTTGTTTATTATTCTTATAATAAATAAATCTAAAGTTGGGATTAAATAATGAAAAAACATTGATGAATCTTAATAATGTAATAATGCCCAATCAATTAATTCACATATCAATCTTTACATTAGAAAGGGAACTTAAGTGACTGACTGGACTCTGGCCGATGGTAGATTTAACCAGTTCAGTTGTCATTTTCTCCACTTCAGAGATACGTATTTCTTCCGTTAGTCGCAAGGCAACATCTTGTAAATGATCCACACTATCTTGAAGCCTCGATAATTTAGTTAGCACCTCAATACCAGTTATATGGGTGGTTAATTCATATTGGGGATATTTAGCCAAATCGATTGAAGGTTTCGGTAATCTACCTTTGGTTTCCAGGTAATCAAGGCCTTTAAAAATACAAGTAATGTGTTCGTCTTTCGTTTTGTATTGATCCTTGTAATCCATCATATCTGGATAATTAAATTCGTCTAATTCATATGGCCACTTGTCATCATTATTACATGATTTCACTATTTTTTTGGTAGTTTTGAGATCATCATTTGAATAAAAGGTCACTAAAATATTTTTAAGTTTTGCAGTATCATACTTTTTTCTAAAGAATAAAATATAGTTGATCATTTCATTTACTGACGACGTCATTATGTATTCGTTTTTGGTAAATGAATGGAATAGTTAAGTGAAATTCTAAATTTTTATTACTTATATACTTCTTGCCAAAATTTTATTTCTAATTAGCACCGCCTTATAAGACAATATGCCGATTCCCAGCGAAAATGTAGTGTTTTTAGTAAAAGAAACTGCACAAAGAGAAGTCCAGCTGACCCATCCCCCTACGTAAATTTATGTGTTCCCATTTATCATTTAAATTCGGCGAAAAGCGAATTAATTGCTCGAATAGTGGCAAAAGAATATGGATTATTTTATATACAAAAGGTAAAACGCGTACTTTTCATAACCCGAAATCCCCATCTCTTTATGGACCTCATTCAAACGGGAGAAAAGGAAGAAATCTGTCGTTTTATTATAGAAGACGAAGGTTTATCATCACCACCACCACCACCACCATCACCATGTAAAAACACCTACAACCCAAATAGTTTGCAGGCAATGTGCGTCAATCAATTTGTGAATTCCTTTTTGGATACTACTAGAATGGGATATTGGATGGGAGCAAATGCTAAAAAAAAACATTGATGAATCTTAATAATGTAATAATGCCCAATTAATTAATTCACATATCAATCTTTACATTAGAAAGGGAACGTAAGTGACTGACTGGACTCTGGCCGATGGTAGATTTAACCAGTTCAGTTATCATTTTCTGAACTTCAGAGTTACGTACTTCTTCCGTTAGTCACAAGGCAATATTTTGTAAATGATCCACATTATCTTGAAGCCTCGACAATTTAGTTAGCACCTCAATACCAGTTATATGGGTGGTTAATTCATATTGGGGATATTTAGCCAAATCGATTGAAGGTTTCGGTAATCTACCTTTGGTTTCCAGGTAATCAATACCTTTTAAAATACAAGTAATGTGTTTGTCTTTCGTTTTGTATTGATCTTTGTAATCCATCATATCTGGATAATTAAATTCGTCTAATTCATATGGCCACTCATCACCATTATTACATGATGCCACTATTTTTTTGGTTGCTAGGAGTTCATCATTTGAATAAAAGGTTACTAAAATATTTTTAAGTTTTGTAGTATCATACTTTTTTCTAAAGAATAAAATAAAGTTGATCATTTCATTTACTGACGTCGTCATTATGTATTCGTTTTTGGTAAATGAATGGAATAGTTAAGTGAAATTTGAAATTTTTATTACTTATATACTTCTGGCCAAAATTTAATTTCTAATTAGCGACAATAGTTGTAGGTGTACGCAAACCAAAGTAATGGTTGAATCTGGATATAGGTTTTTTGGTTGCCTCTGTAGCTCAATTTTCTCACACACCTCCACTGATATGGGTTCCTTAATAGGCGTTGGTGGTGATTGATTAAGAGAAAGTGGGGTTCTATGTGGCAACTACTTCATCTTGTAGTGTCAGTCTTGGGGATAAAACGAAGGTGGGGGGAGAGGGGTTTATGATGGTGATAGTAGTGACGGCAGAGGCACTGAAGTTGAGGCAGCAGCCACTTCAAATTTTTTTATCTTCGTCTGGAAACAAAAATGATGATAGTAGGGGTGACGGGATTCACTTAGTTTACGCAGATGTTCCAGTGGACCACCACTGTTAAATAGTAGATATATTATAAATATGCTAACCTTTAAATTCACTTTTTTTTGCCTAACTTCTTCGTCTATCTCTCTCTCTCTCTCTCTCTCTCTCTCTCTCTCTCTCTCTCTCCGAATTTCATTAACTTTCTGCAGCCCATAAGTTAAGGGAAAGGAGGAGTTGATGATGAAGGTAGTGGTGGTGGTTCTTCTTCAACGATCCTGGAGAAGAAATTGCAGGTACTGCCTCCATACCGGACAAGTCCAACTGACACTGATATGTATCAATTGACAGCACCCTATGTCATCACCTTCCTTCCCTCCCCCCCCCCATCTCAATATAAACAATGGGTCAAGTCATTTTTAATCGACCAATTACTGACCGACCCACTTTTTTTGCTAAAACGGCAGTTGATCAGCAAACATTTTTACCTCATTTTTTTTTTCACATGATTCATGCTATTATTGACCAATTGAAGAATATCATTGTATACTAATTTATATTATTAATATGTGTATATTAATTTTATTTAACAGTTCTAAAGTTATATGAATAGAAATATAAATTTAGTAACCACACTCCTACTAACATTCGGAATATTCAGTTGCACAAAGCTTTTAAAACCATGGTATCCATATTTCCCTTGAAATCTTTTACATCTTCGATTACATCATATTCCCAAATAATGAAATATATCATGAAATATGGTTCATATGGTATAGATATTATTTTAGAACCATTTATAAATCAAATACCATTTAAACCCCAAATTGTAAATGTTTATGCTATAAAAATATGGATGGGATCTACTCAAGAAGGATATCCTGCGGCATCCCAAATACAATTTATACTGCGAGTCGCAAATAAGGAGGATGGAAAATTTTATTATTCCTATAGGTTTTTGGAAATCTTCTCTAACATTGACCAAAGAAGCATCATGTTCTGTGAACATAATTTCAAGTATCCCCATGATCCGGATTACTTAATAGTGCCTATCGCGGGATATAGGTCCTACGCCAAAGATCCTTCCATATTTCTAATGATGATACAAGCTTCCAAGCAGGAACGAGAAGCTCTGAGAGAGATGATGATAACAGACGGAATATCGATTCCATCTTCATTTTGTAAAGTTGATCAGGCTGCGGTGAAAAGGCTTATGTCCCTCAAACAATATTTGAATCGGCATTATTATTTTAGGTATATGATGTTTAAAAATATACGTTGGGAATTAACCCGAGATGTGAGAGATTACGAAGCATGGTTGAAAAATAAAAAATGGCTTAACTACGTTTATCGCAGGATGAAACAACATAAACCCTATTGTTTACATGATGGATCTTTTTATAACGAGCCTCGTCAAGATATAATTTATAGGGACCCCAACAATGAAATTAGATCTCATTTGGGGGTACCCAAATATTGTAATGACTGGCGGGATAGAGATTCTATTTTTCGGGTTTTCAGTGATGGTGATAAAAAGTGTGATGATATATGTTGTATTAGGCTAGGAAACCTTGACCGAATTTATCATTTAAATTCGGCGAAGAGCGAATTAATTGCTCGAATAGTGGTGAAAGAATACGGATCATTTTATGTAGAAAAGGTAAAAGGCGTACTTTTCATAACCCGAAATCCCCATCTCTTTATGGACCTCATTCAAACGGGAGAAAAGGAAGAAATCTGTCGTTTTATTATAGAAGACGAAGGTTTATCATCATCATCATCATCACCACCACCTCCATGTAAAAACACCTACAAGCCAAATAGTTTGCAGGCAATGTGCGTCAATCAATTTGTGAATTCCTTTTTGGATATTAATAGAATGGGATATTGGACCGTGGCCTGCTTACGTAGAGCAATATACACCAACCCTAATATTCCTCATTTTTTTAAACGCCAAATAATCAACGAAGTTCAACGGAATCTAATGATTAGATCTTGGGAAAGAGCAGTAGCAGACGAAACAACTACTGAATTTCCGGTAGAAATTAATAATGGAAACCAATATTATCATTTATATAGTGGTATAATATATGGTTGGTAGTATAACACTGTAATTCAATCAAAACAATTTTTCAAAGAAAAACACCTGGCCTATTTGACGAATCTGGCCTTACAATATACAACTTCCACATATGAATTTAATCAGTTCCTAGAGACATGTTGTAGCAGTGCAGCCAAAGGAGAAGAAGAAGAAGAAGAAGAAACACAATTAGATAATCCCAATCCTAAGGTATTTATAATATATCTACTTTTTAGTAGTCGAAGGGTATAAATAAGGGGAACTAATCATTATCAAAAGTACAAGTTTTCAGCAACTATTGTCGCTAATTAGAAATTAAATTTTGGCCAGAAGTATATAAGTAATAAAAATTTCGAATTTCACTTAACTATTCCATTCATTTACCAAAAACGAATACATAATGACGTCATCAGTAAATGAAATGATCAACTTTATTTTATTCTTTAGAAAAAAGTATGATAATACAAAACTTAGAAAGATTTTAGTATACTTTTATTCAAATGATGAACTCATAGCAACCAAAAAAATAGTGGCATCATGTAATAATGGTGATAAGTGGCCATATGGATTAGACGAATTTAATTATCCAGATAGGATGGATTACATGGATCAATACACAATGAACCACGAATTCGTTACAGATATTTTTATAGGTCTTAATTACCTGGAAACCAAAGGTAGATTACCGAAACCTTCAATAGATTTTGCTAAATATCCCAAATATGAATTAACCACCCTTATAACTGGTATTGAGTTGCTAACTAAATTATCGAGGCTTCAAGATAGTGTGGATCATTTACAAAATGTTGCCTTGCGACTAACGGAAGAAGTACGTAAAACTCTGAAATACAGAAAATGATAACTGAACTGGTTAAATCTATCATCGGCCAGAGTCTAGTCAGTCACTTAAGTTCCCTATCTAATGTAAAGAATGATATGTGAATTAATTGATTGGGCATTATTACATTATTAAGATTCATCAATGGTTTTTATTTATACTTTTAGCATTTGCTTCCAACTTTAGATTTATTTATTAGAATAATAATAAACATATATATTTTATAACATAATCAATTCAGTAAAATAAAAGTCCAATAGTTGGTTCTTCTGCCACTGCTCTTTCCCACGATCTAATCATTAGATTCCGTTGAACTTCGTTGATTAATTGGCGTTTTAAAAAAGAATGAATATTACGAATGGTGTTGATTGCTGTACGTAAGCAGGCCACGGTCCAATTATTAATATCCAAAAAGGAATTCACAAATTGATTGACGCACATTGCCTGCAAACTATTTGGAGGTGGTGATGATGATGATGATAAACCTTCGTCTTCTATAATAAAACGACAGATTTCTTCCTTTTCTCCCGTTTGAATGGTGTCCATAAAGAGATGGGGATTTCGGGTTATGAAAAGTACGTGGTATACCATTTCTACATAAAATGATCCGTATTCTTTCACCACTATTCAAGCAATTAATTCGCTCTTCGCCGAATTTAAATGATAAATTCGGTCAAGATTTCATAGCCTAATACAACATATATCATCACACTTTTCATCACCATCACTGAAAACCCGAAATGTATAATTTTTAGACCATTTATCACAATATTTGGGTAAAAAAAAAAAAGAATTACACTGACGTTCATAGTTGGGGTCCCTATAAATTATATCTTCACGAGGGTCGTTACAACCAAATTTTTTATGTAAACAATAGGGTCTATGTTGTTTCATCCTGTCATCAATGCAGGTAAGCCATTTTGTATTTTTCAACCATGCTTTGTAAGCTCTCAAATCTCGGGTTAATTCCCAACGTATATTTTTAAACATCATGTGCCTGAAATAATAATGCCGATTCAAATATTGTTTGAGGGACATAAGCCTTTTGACCGCAGCCTGATCAACTTTGCTACATGGCGATGGAATCGATATTCCATCTGCTATCATCATCTCTCTCAGAGCTTCTCGTTCCTGATTGGAAGCTTGTATCATCATAAGAAATATGGAAGGATCTTTGGCGTAGGACCTATATCCCGTGATAGGCAATTTTAAGTCATAATGACAGGGGTCCTGGAAATTCTGTCCACAGAACATGATGCTTCTTTGGTCAATGTTAGAGAAGAGTTCCACAAACATATAAGAACAATATCTTTCATGCTCCTTAACTACGACTCGCAGTATAAATTGTAATTGGGATGCTGCAGGATATCCTTCTTGAGTAGATCCCATCCAAATTTTTATAGCATAAACATTTACAATTACAATATTGTGTCTAAGAAATGGCTTTAATTTAATTATACATGGTTCTAAAGTAATATTTAAAAGATAAGAATTATCTTTGTCTAAATATTGTTCTATTTGGGAACTTGATGTAATCGAAGATGAAAAAGATTTAAAGGGAAACATTGATAAAATGTTTTTTTAAAAGCTTTGTGCAGCTGAATATTCCGAATGTTAGTAGGAGTGTGGCTACTAAATTTCTATTTCTATATATATAACTTTAGAACTGTTAAATAAAATTAATATTCATGTATTAATAATATAAATTAGTCAATAATAGCATGAATCATGTAAAAAAAAAAAAATAGGTAAATATGGCTAAATATCCCCAATATAAATTAACTACCCATATAACTGTTATTAAGGTGCTAACTAAAGATAGTGCATCTCATCTCGGGGTCTGTGGTGTGTTTGAAATAAAAGTTCAGTAGTTGTTTCATCTGCTACTGCTCTTTCCCATGATCTAATCATTAGATTCCGTTGAACTTCATTGATTATTTGGCGTTTTAAAAAATGAGGAATATTAGGGTTCGTGTTGATTGTTCTACGTAAGCAGGCCACGGTCCAATATCCCATTCTATTAATATCCAAAAAGGAATTCACAAATTGATTGACGCACATTGCCTGCAAACTATTTGGCTTGTAGGTGTTTTTACATGGAGGTGGTGGTGATGATGAAGATGATGATAAACCTTCGTCTTCTGTAATAAAATGACAGATTTCTTCCTTTTCTCCCGTTTGAATGAGGTCCATAAAGAGATGGGGATTTCGGGTTATGAAAAGTACGCAGTTTACCCTTTCTACATAAAAGGATCCATAGTCTTTCGCCACTATTCGAGCAATTAATTCTCTCTTCGCAGAATTTAAATGATAAATTCTGTCAAGCTTTCCTATGTTAATACAACATATATCATCACACTTTTTATCACCATCACTGAAAACCCGAAATGTATAATTTTTAGGCCATTTATTACAATATTCGGGTACCCCCAAATGAGATCTAATTTTTTAGTTAGGGTCCCTATAAATTATATCTTCACGAGGGTCGTTACAACCAAATTTTTTATGTAAACAATAGGGTCTATGTTGTTTCATCCTGTCATCAATGCAGGTAAGCCATTTTGTATTTTTCAACCATGTTTCGTAAGCTCTCAAATCTCAGGTTAATTCCCAACGTATATTTTTAAACATCATGTACCTAAAATAATAATGCCTATTCAAATATTGTTTGAGGGACATAACCCTTTTCAGCGCACCCTGATCAACTTTGCTACATGGCGATGGAATCGATATTCCGTCTGCTATCATTATCTCTCTCAGAGCTTCTCGTTCCTGATTGGAAGCTTGTATCATCATCAGAAATATGGAAGGATCTTTCGCGTAGGACCTATATCCCGTGATAGGCCATTTTAAGTAATGATCGAGGTACATAAAACTATGTCGACAGAACATGATGCTTCTTTGGTCAATGTTAGAGAAGAGTTCCACAAACATATAAGAACAATATCTTTCATGCTCCTTAACTACGACTCGCAGTATAAATTGTAATTGGGATGCCGCAGGATATCTTTTTCGAGTAGATCCCATCCATATTTTTATAGCATAAACATTTACAATTACAATATTGCTTTTAAGAAATGGCTTCAATTTAATTATACATGGTTCTAAAGTAATATTTAAAAGATAAGAATTATCTTTGTCTAAATATTTTTCTATTTGGGAACTTGATGTAATCGAAGATGAAAAAGATTTAAAGGGAAACATTGATAAAATGTTTTTTTAAAAGCTTTGTGCAGCGGAATATTCCGAATGTTAGTAGGAGTGTGGCTACTAAATTTCTATTTCTATATATATAACTTTAGAACTGTTAAATAAAATTAATATACAAATATCCCCAATATAAATTAACTACCCATATAACTGTTATTAAGGTGCTAACTAAAGATAGTGTGGATCATTTACAAAATGTTACCTTGCGATTAATGGAAGAAGTAGGTAACTCTGAAGTGCAGAAAATGATAACTGAACTGGTTAAATCTACCATTGGCCAGAGTCCAGTCAGTCACTTAAGTTCCCTTTCTAATGTAAAGAAATATGTGAATTAATTGGTTGAGCATTATTACATTACTAAGATTCATCAATGGTTTTTATTTATACTTTTAGCATTTGCTCCCAACTTCAAGATTTATTTATTATAAGAATAATAAACAAGTATTTTATAACATAATCAATTCAGTAAAATAGTTTAAAATACTACACAGTGCTTTATGTCTCTTACACAATCCCAATAAATATGTCACCACTGTTTTAGACACGTGAAGGAGTTTCATTAAATAGCAGTGGTCGTCAGCGTCACTAAACCATACAAAATGTATGAATTGAGTTGGCCAATGCTCCTCAATGTGTGTATGTTACAAAAACCTGGTAACGTTGGTTGAGTGATTTTTTTCTACATAGGCTGGGAGGGATGAGAGTAGAAGGCAAGGAGGGAGATACTGCACATTACCTCACCCCTAACACCTCCCTACCTACCCACCTCCTTCCTTCTCTCCTGCTTGATACCTGCCTTCCTCAAGCATAATCAACCAGGCGGCGACGCGACCGTGTTTCCTCAAGACACGAACACTCGAGCAAAACACGTTGGCTTCTCCCGGTAAAAGGGCTTGCAAGCTTTTCAATCTCTTTACTCCTGGAAAGGCTTAACTGATACTATCTGCGGGCAAAGCGTGTCTACCGCACACGCACACACGCACACGGGGAATTGATAAGGTAGAAAAGGATGAATTATTTAACATGGGTGGTACATACACAAGGGAACACAGGTGGGTATTGAGTACCCACATGAGCCACAGGGACGTTAGAAAGAACTTTTTCAATGTCAGTAGTTAACGGATGGAATGCACTAGGCAGTGGTGTGGTGGAGGCTGACTCCATACACAGTTTCAAATGTAGATATGATAGAGCCCAATAGGCTCAGGAATCTGTACACCAGTTGATGGACAGTTGAGAGGCGGGACCAAAGAGTCAGAGCTCAACCCCCGCAAGGCAAGCAAAATTAGGCGAGTACACAGGGCCTGGCGGCTGAGTGGACAGCGCTCTAGGGTGGTAGTCCTAAGGGCCCGGGTTTGATCCCCAGAAAAAAAAGCAGAAACAAATGGTCATTTTCTTTCACCCTGGTGCTCCTGTTCACCCGGTAGTAAATAGGGAACCACCACGGACAGGAGTATACCCATACACATGTTTCACCTCCCTACTGAGAGAGCGGGAAGATGCCCCCCCCCCCCTTCCCCTCCTTCTTTACTGTGAGAGCGGGAAGATGGCCCCCCCTCCCCTCCTTCCCTACTGTGAGAGCGGAAAGATGGCCCCCCCTCCCCTCCTTCCCTACTGTGAGAGCGGGTAATTTACTCCAACTCAAATCATCTTTTTCTTTACCACTTCTCGGCCAAAGAAGCATAATCCAAGTTTATAATAGGATCTTTTACTAAAGAAGCATAAAATAATGTATATATATCCAACTCATCAAGACATCCCTGCTGGCTCAAGTACTCCAGTGTGACGGCTATTTTTTCATCTATCAATTTATCAAGTTTTTGTGATTTAGCCATAAATGCAGCCTTGCTCCGTTCAGCTATATTATCATCTAATGTCAAATCTTCCATGGCTCTCTTCCAGGAACTAACCATTAGACTCCATTTAAGTTCATCATCGATAAATTGATATTTAAAGGAATCCGGGATCTGGAGGGTGGAAACCATTTCTTCGCACAGAGTGGCCGCTGTCCAACCCCATTCTGTTGTTCTAACATCCAAAAAATAACTTGTAACTGCCCGAGTACATATAGCTCGTAAACGATTGTCATATTTGTGCGGAGATGTTGATAAACCCTCGTCTCGAACGATAAAACTATAAATTTCATCCTTGTTCCCCGTTTGAATAATATCCACAAAGAGTTTGAGATCTCGGGTTAGAAAAAGAATACATTCAGATAGTACGTCAAATGGGGTGCTATAAGTTACTATGAACATTTCGAAATAAATTTTTCCATAATTTTTCACATGCATGCGTGCAATTAGTTCACCATATGAATTCACACATGGTTCCATGTTTCTTCCATCACCATCATCATGCCACCAGTTACCAAATTGATTCACATGATACACTCTGTCGATGTGATTTAACAAATGATCAGTACCACAAAAAATTTCAGAGTATTCTTCCTCACAATCGCTAAATACCCGATATGTGGTAGTAGTGTCCTTATTCCAAAGTATGGTGTAACCAATTTTCCCACAGTCATACATATGCACGAACCTTCTAAAAAAAAACTTAAAACTGGGTTTCATGTGCAACTTTGTTAGTTGAAACTCTCTGTCGTTGAACAAGCAATATTTTTCGTGTTGAATTCTCTTTTCATGAGCGTATTCAGACCATTCTTGGCCATATAACCATGCTTCGAAAGCAATAGCATCTCTGGTTAATTCCCACTGTATATTGTCGAACATCATATACCTAAAGTAATAATGTCGATTGAAATATCGTTTCAATCTCAAAAGCTTCTCTTTTGCAGTTTGACAAACTTTATTATATGAATAAGATGATGATGATGATGATAAAGGGATTCTTATTCCCTCGGCTCCCATCATCTCTTTCAGAGCTTCTCTTTCTTCGTTAGACGCTTGTATCATCGTCAGAAATACAAGCGGATCTTTAGCATAGGATCGATATCCATTTACATGAGTTTGGCATTTGAGTCTTTCATTTTGGTCATACAAAGAAGATTTATTTAAATTGAATTTACAGAACATTGTACGCCGTTCGTCGCGGTTAGCGATAAGTTCTACAAACAAATAATAATATTTTCCCGTTTTCCTGTCAGTTACCATAACTCGCATTATAAATTGCAATTGTGATGCCACGGGATACCCTTTTTTATTCGTTCCCATCCAAAATTTTATCGAATAAAGAGTTACTGGCGTTATTGATAAACTGTATGTTTTATGCACACGATGTACCATTGGTGGTGGTACATTGCAATGTAATTCCAGAGTAATATCAAGTCTATCGGCATAATATAGATATATCATTCTTGTTAGTTCATCGTCGTATTTAATCGAAGATATAAAAGTTCTCCATGGTCTTCTTAATCTGGCTAGTTGTGCCATGGTTATGTCATCGTAGACGGACATTATTTCTTATAAATATAAATTATTATTTAATTTTTATATCAATGTTTATGCTCGAGATGTTTTTATTATTTTTGTATAGCTTCAAAGACACAGTAATAAGTTCAATTAATTTGTACGGCAAACATAAAATAAATTACACTTTGGAATACTCCCTCTCCTTTCAAAAAAGGGAATGAACTATTCATTATTCATTAATTATATATTATGTAATATTTTCATCTTCTTAAGGGGGCTTATCATCGCAATAATTCGGAAAAATCGAATCTTTTGGAAAAATTTATAAAAATACTACAACGTTCTGGCAACACTTTGGCGCAAACACGAGAATGTTATGATATAAATTAAAGTATTTATGGTACATTTCCATGCGTAATTGTGCAGAATCCGGTGCCCCACGGCTGTGGCGCGCCACGAGTATTGCGTCGTACGTTCTAAACGTCAATTTTTCCGTAATAACGTCGGAAATAACTCTGTATATATGACAACAAATATACACTCAATGGCAACCGTCTCCTAGCGGGGGTGGGAGAGGCAGCCAGCTACCAGTCACATGTTGTGTCCTGTTGAGAGTGGAGGGTGTTGATGCGCACTCCATTTTTGCTCCTGGAATCTCGCTTTTGTAGCGTCTAGCGCACAATGACCTATAAACGGAAGGGTCTGAATGCAAGAGTAGCCAATTTGACACGCAGTCGCCGTCATTGGCTGGAAAGGAGAGACGCTGTAGCACAAGGGAGGTTATTATCAAGTGAAGATACAGGCGGCCTCCCCGCCTCAGCTGTGAGAGGCATGACGCAGCAGCCACACCCTGCTTCGACCCTCCTCACACATCCTCAACCCCTCGATGTGTATGGAACGGCGACGACAGTGCCATCTACATCTGGTGTGGCAGTGCCATCTACATCTACTGCTGTGGGCTGGTGTGGCAGTGCCGTCTACATCTGGTGTAAGTCATACAAGTCGAAGTCTGGTAATATGTATGTGCAGGATATTGCACACCTTGCCCAATGGATGCCTATCTGCAAGGGTGCCAATTATGAACGAAATCGGTCGATGACACACTCGACTATGTGGCCGAACTTTGATCTTATTTTACTCAGGTAAGTCATTTACAACTTCAAGGTGTTTCTCAGCTTTCATTTATTAATCAATTTACATGCAAATTACACCTTATAGAGTTTGTGCTTCTACAAACCTATTGAGACATTTTAGTCCAAAGTCCATTTGTTGATTAAACATCAAATATTGCATATTTTTGGAAGGGTAACTTTGAATAATTATATTATTGCACTAAACACTTCTTTTGATAAAACTGATCAATAGAATCCTTTATTATGTGCTAAATTTAATATCTGATTGTTATAGAAATATTTTTGTTGACACATGTGTTCCCTGAAATTATTTGAAAATGTTGAAAATTCGTTGCATAATACGTTGTGTATTTTTTTTCTCCTTTTCTGTTTAGGGTGTGATGCTGAAACTTGGACCAGTTGCAGCTCTTTCTATAACCATTTCATAAATAAATTTATAAACAAATTGAACAACTTTTACTTTACCCCTTAATACTACTACTCATTTTTCAGTAAACATTATCTCTCTTTTTTTTTTTACAATAATATGGAGGACTTTAGAGCTTTTGTAGTGGTGGTATATAAAAAAAAAATATTTCAATGTAAAATGTAAATCATATAGTTTATGTTAAATCAATGATTGGGGTACAAATTGTTTGTTTAATAACGAAAATCCCACTGACGATGTGGTAAATCGGGCCTTGCATACTAGCTAGAACGCAGTACTCTGCCTACTATGCGAGACCTGATTTGTCTAATAAACAAAGCTTAATTAAGTTCGACAAACAAATAATAAATATTTTCCTGTCATCACAAATCCAACTTAGTTCCTATAACATATATGAATTAGGTGACAAACAACTCTTGCCCCCATACCTCATCAATCAATCAGCACAAATCCAACTTAGTACCAAATTACATACACTGTTATTTACCAAGCAAATACTCCAATTTAGTAACAATGACAGGTTTGAATAGAACACTAAAAAAATTTGAAAATCTACACCTATACTTTTCAATGGTGAAAAGACTTTTAATCTTTTCAGTATGCTTTAAAACCTTTTCATCTTTAAAGGATGGGATTATTTTGAATATTTTGGATAGCTTGACTTCTGGGAGAATATATATTATTCTTTTAAATATCTCCTTGAGATCAGTTAGTCCAAAATGTCCTCTCAGATCCACAAAATCACATTCTGAATCCTTGCCTTCAAATTGAATTTCAAGGCAGGATGTATTTAAATTGCGTTCTATCTCAATGTTAATATCCCAGTCTAATAGTCCATCTTCATGTGGATTAAATGGATCGAATGTGATAAATAAGGTGCATATATAAGAACATGGTTTGCTCCTTAAGATCCTTCCCTTCTTTTCTTCAGTATTAAAACCAACCATCCATCTATAGGGGTTCATATGTGGGCCACAATTTTTGTTACCAAGTTGTCCATACCTCTGGGCATCCTCTCTTTTTATTTTCTGGGGTAGAAGATATTTATCATTCTTCGATCGACGTGAACGACGACAGCGATGTTGAGAGACTTCTTTCATCTACGAAAAAACAAAATCAGTTAAATCGTTATCCTAAATATTTTTAAAATTAATTAACAAAAACGTCTGATACAGAACAAAAGCCTAGAATTATTAAAACAATCCTTTCTAAAGAATTAAATAGTGATACAAAAAATTAAACAAAAAGTTTTTAAAATATACCTTATGTTTCAAAATGAACCAAATAAAGACTCAAACAATAAACAATGACAAAATTAAATAAAAAAAATAAAAAAAAAAACATACTTTATGTTTCAAGTGAGCAACTCTTCAGTTGTAAAGATGGATAAGCTTTATAGTCAGTCAAAGACTTGTTGTGTAGTGCTGGTTAAGCTGTAACAGTCATCTGTTTATATACTCTGGACAAGTTTTGTTATCATCTGACATTAATACATCCTTTAAAATATGATGTCACCTCTCTCTCTCTCTCTCTCTCTCTCTCCCAAATATTTAAACCCTTTCCGCTCAGCTATATATATCCCAAGCACCCCTCGACTTTAGCTACAATCACCATCATCACCACCGGTTATCAACACCCCAACTACTAAATCATCAACATTGTCCAGTAATGTTTAAAATCAACACTATGATTTTTGCTATGTTCAGATAATTTACAGTTCTTTTACCACCTATTTTAAACAATATTTTTTTCTTCCTTGGCTTTGATACCTTTTGATAATTACTTACTTGATCTGGAGATTTTTCACCCTATGAGTCCACTCCACTTTTGGACGATTTTTCAGATGAATTTTCAGATGAATCATTGTCACTGTTGGATCTTGTTATTTCTGCTGATCTAATCGATTTTCTATGTTCTCTTAGAGGGTGGGTTAGATCATTAGTTGATGAGGTGATTGTTACAGAGTTCAGCTGGAGTAATTGGGGGACTTTGGATTGGTGAACAAGATAATGGGAGGGGGGGATTGGATGTCTCAGGAGCATGTAAAGTTGGGTTGTTGATAGGAAACCGGTTTGGGTCAATTATGTTCAGAGTGTCCGGTGTTATATTTATTGGGCGAAGGTTGTTATCGACCCTGAGGCTGTTCCAAATATTTAGTAGGCGAATAGGATCTATGTTGCTACAACCAGATATAGTTCTGGAATATTCCAGCAAGCAATCGGCTACAGGATGAAGATGGGGTTGTTGGTTCATAATTGACTTATGACTCTAATGGGCAAATCCTATACTGCACTTTTTGGTTGTGACTACTGTACTTAGTTAGTTCTAGAATGTGGACCGCCAAGTTGTCGGAGTCTCTTTATATAACGTCCTTTCCAAGGTTATCCTTGCCAGGTTTCCCCTGTCTCCCTAATACCAGATTAGTTTTTGACTAAAGCTCATCCTTCTCTACAACTTTTAGTTTGTTTTTCTAATTCTAGGCTCAAAAGTGATTATCTATTTGAATTATTCATTATTAAATGTTTAGTTTTGTCATCATTCATTATTAAAGGTTTAGTTTTGTCATCAAGATGTTATGATTGGAAAGTTGTAACGGAATAAAAATCTGGAGAAGATTGAACAAACTGACATAACCATTACAAATATCTTTCATCATTGCTATGTTGTACAAATGTAATCTTTGTCTTCTTCTTCTTCTTCTACCTCCCTTTCTACAACTTGATCTTTCAACACCCCCCGATTTCTCATCTTTTTTATAATTCCATTCTTTTTTATGGAGTAGTTTTGGTACTGATTTTTCCAAATAGTAATATTTTCCCTTTTTTGTGAGAGGTAAGCCACCATTTTAGTTACTATATAATCAGGCGAAAGATAAGAATAAAATTTGGCATCTCTTGGTATTGTTTCTATTGAATTTTTAATTTTATTAATAATACTAGTAAATTGTTCTAATAAATCACAATGCATGTCCCACGCTGTAGATAGTGATATATTTCTTAGTTTTGACCAATTATTATTTTTTTCATAATTACTAATAAGATGCTCAATTATATTCTCATCATAACTCACGACTTCATCGATTTTAATGTACATATCAATATTTGTAATTGATTTTTTGTTTACTTCAAATGTTTGTTCATAAGTTAAACAATTTCTAATAATATACTCACTTAAACTTTGTTCAACATTTCTTACCCCATCTAAAAGAAAAAACCATAAATCTACCACAGTGTTAATATATATTATCATTTTGGCCTCTTCAATTTTAAATGGGGAATATACCCCAAAATCTTCGTCAATTACAATATCCTGATTGTGAAATTGTGTAAAAAAATTTTCATACCAGATAAATTTATTATCAGCTGTTAATCCTGACATATCGTAAATTTTCCAATAAATTAACTGTCTTCTGCTAAGATTGGGCGGATAATTAAATTTAATGTGGGAATCAATAATATTACCATTTATTAACTTATATAACTTATAAGCTATAAATAAGTATCTTATTAGATTATGTCTCAGGGGTAAATAATGTAATCCAGGAATTTTTTTGGTGTTAAATTTTTCATTATTTATATGTTCGATATCTATATTAATGAAAAGTTCCTCTTTTTTGTTCATATTTTTTTTAAATCCTTTAAATATTCAATTCTAATACTTTCTCGAAATGATCTGCCCTAGCAACAAATAGGGAATTAATTATTGGCTAAGATTTATTGTCATATGAATTTTTTATTATATATTTGTGATAGAATTTAATCAAATAAATCCCAATAACATATGGTCTTTGTTTCAATGTTATCTGACCATGGCATAGACAAACAAAGACTACTTTTTTTCCGTGGCATAACGTGTCGATGTTAATGTACTATTGGATCAAAGACTCTATATCCTACCCCCCCTCACCCCCCTACACATAATGAATCTTATACTATACTATAATGTAATAATGTCCAACCAATTAATTCACATATCATTCTTTACATTAGAAAGGGAACTTAAGTGATTGACTGGACTCTGGCCGATGGTAGATTTAACCAGTTCAGTTATCATTTTCTGTATTTCAGAGTTACGTACTTCTTCCGTTAGTCGCAAGGCAACATTTTGTAAATGATCCACATTATCTTGAAGCCTCGACAATTTAGTTAGCACCTCAATAACAGTTATATGGGTGGTTAATTCATATTGGGGATATTTACTCAAATCTATTGAAGGTTTCGGTAATCTACCTTCGGTTTCCAGGTAATCAAGGCCTTTAAAAATAGAAGTAACGTGTTCGTCTTTTGTTTTGTATAGATCATTGTAATCCATCTTATGTGGATAATTAAATTCTTCTACTCCCAATGGCCACCACTTACCATTATTACATGATACCAAAATTTTTTGGGTAGCTAGGAGTTCATCATTTGAATAAACGGTTACTAAGATATGTTTAAGTTTTGCAGCATCATACTCTTTTCTAAAGAATAAAATATAGTTGATCATTTCGTTTACTGACGACGTCATTATACTTATTATTACTGTGCTCGTTTTGGGCAAATGAATGTAATAGTTAAGTGAAATTCTAAATTTTTATTACTTTTATACACTTCTTACAAAAATTTAATTTCTAATTAGTGACAATAGTTGTTGAAAACTTGTACTTTTAATAATGATTAGTTCCCCTATTTATACCATTTGACTTAATTTTAGTTATCTCAAATAATATGAGAGGAGGGGGTAATAATGATGGTGGGGGCATTGAAGCCAAGTATAATGACGTCGTCAGTAAATGAAATGATCAACAGGATCTATACAAAACGAAAGACAAATACGTTTTTAAAGGCCTTGATTTCGGCCAGAGTCCATTCAGTTACTTAAGTTTCCTTTGTAATGTAAAGAAATATGTGAATTAATTGGTTTGGCATTATTACGTTATAGTATATTATAAGATTCATCAATGGTTTTTATTTATACTTTTAGCATTTGCTCCTAACTTCAAGATTTATTTATTATAAGAATAATAAACAAATATTTTATAAC
The DNA here is from genome assembly GCF_040958095.1 of Procambarus clarkii. NCBI lineage: Eukaryota > Metazoa > Arthropoda > Malacostraca > Decapoda > Cambaridae > Procambarus > Procambarus clarkii. Next base: position 27,127,751 of record NC_091188.1, on the reverse strand, counting down.
ATAATCAATTCAGTAAAATAACTTAAAATACTACACAGTGCTTTGTGTCTCTTACACAATCCCAATAAATATGTCACTACTGTTTTGGACATGTGAACGAGTTTCATTAAATGGCAGTGGTCATCACCGTCACTAAACCATACAAAATGTATGAATAGTGATCGCTATCCAATTTGCCAATGTATCTCATCTCGGGGTCTGTGGTGTGTTTGAAATAAAAGTTCAGTAGTTGTTTCACCTGCTACTGCTCTTTCCCATGATCTAATCATTAGATTCCGTTGAACTTCATTGATTATTTGGCGTTTTAAAAAATGAGGAATATTAGGGTTGGTGTTGATTGTTCTACGTAAGCAGGCCACGGTCCAATATCCCATTCTATTAATATCCAAAAAGGAATTCACAAATTGATTGACGCACATTGCCTGCAAACTATTTGGCTTGTAGGTGTTTTTACATGGAGGTGGTGGTGATGATGATGATGATGATAAACCTTCGTCTTCTATAATAAAATGACAGATTTCTTCCTTTTCTCCCGTTTGAATGAGGTCCATAAAGAGATGGGGATTTCGGGTTATGAAAAGTACGCGGTTTACCCTTTCTACATAAAAGGATCCATAGTCTTTCGCCACTATTCGAGCAATTAATTCTCTCTTCGCAGAATTTAAATGATAAATTCTGTCAAGCTTTCCTATGTTAATACAACATATATCATCACACTTTTTATCACCATCACTGAAAACCCGAAATGTATAATTTTTAGGCCATTTATTACAATATTCGGGTACCCCATAAGGATAACAACGTTTATAGTTGGGGTCCCTATAAATTATATCTTGACGAGGCTTGTGATGATAATATGCAAACCCATCATGTAAACAATAGGGTTTATGTCGAATCATCCTGCGATTAACGTATTTAAGCCATTTTTTATTTTTAAACCATGCTTCGTAAGCTCTCACATCTCGGGTTAATTTCCAACGTATATTTTTAAACATCATGTGCCTGAAATAATAATGCCGATTCAAATATTGTTTTATAGACATAAGCTTTTTCAGTGCTGCCTGATCAACTTTGCTACATGACGATGGAATCAATATTCCGTCTGCTATCATCATCTCTCTCAGAGCTTCTCGTTCCTGCTTGGAAGCTTGTATCATCATTAGAAATATGGAAGGATCTTTGGCGTAGGACCTATATCCCTTGATAGGCACTATTAAGTAATCCGGATCATGGGGGTAATTGAAATTATGTTCACAGAACATGATGCTTCTTTGGTCAATGTTAGAGAAGAATTCTACAAACATATAAGAACAATAATTTTCAGCCTCATTAAATAAGACTCGCAGTATAAATTGCAATTGGGATGCCGCAGGATATCCTTCTTGAGTAGATCCCATCCATATTTTAATAGCATAAACATTTACAATTTGGGGGTTAAATTGTATTAATTTACTTATGGTTACTTATAGATGGTTCTAAAGTAATATTTAAACCAATTGAAAAATATTTGTCTACATATTTTTTTATTTGGGAACTTGATGTAATCGAAGATGTAAAAGATTTAAAGGGAAACATGGATACCATGGTTTTAAAAGCTTTGTGCAAATGAGTATTCCGAATGTTAGTAGGAGTAAATCCCTTTATGTACAATGAGTGTGAAAAAAAAATTAAGTATAAATTCAACAAGAACAAAGTTTTCAGCAAATATTATCACAAATTAGGAAAAACAAATTGACAAGAAGTATAAAAGTAATAAAAATTTAGAATTTCACTAACTATCCATCCATTCATTTACCAAAAACGAGAACATATTTTAGTAACCTTTTATTCAAATGATGAACTCTTCTGAAGTGCAGAAAATGATAACTGAACTGGTTAAATCTACCATCGGCCAGAGTTCAGCCAGTCACTTTGATCTTTGATCCAATAGTACATTAACATCGACACGTTATGCCACGGAAAAAAAAGTAGTCTTTGTTTGTCTATGCCATGGTCAGATAACCTTGAAACAAAGACCATATGTTATTGGGATTTATTTGATTAAATTCTATCACAAATATATATTAAAAAATTCATATGACAATAAATCTTAGCCAATAATTAATTCCCTATTTGTTGCTAGGGCAGATCATTTCGAGAAAGTATTAGAATTGAATATTTAAAGGATTTAAAAAAATATGAACAAAAAAGAGGAACTTTTCATTAATAAAGATATCGAACATATAAATAATGAAAAATTTAACATAAAAAAAAATTCCTGGATTATATTATTTACCCCCTGAGACATAATCTAATAAGATAATTATTTATAGCTTATAAGTTATATAAGTTAATAAATGATAATATTAATGATTCCCACATTAAATTTAATTATCATGAAATAATGATGAGAGATATTTTTTAATGGTTTTGTCAGTTTGTTCAATCCTCTCCAGATTTTTATTCCGTTACAACCAATCATAACATCCTAATGATATTCTCTCTAAGGCCTGGTGATTTTTTTTTTTTAAATTGTTTTGATTCAATTCATCTGCCACTGCTCTTTCCCACGATCTAATCATTAGATTCCGTTGAACTTCGTTGATTAATTGGAGTTTAAATAAATGAGGAATATTACGGTTGGTGTTGATTGCTCTATGTAAGCAGGCCATGGTCCAATATCCCATTCTAGTAATATCCAAAAAGGAATTCACAAATTGATTGACGCACATTGCCTGCAAAGTATTTGGGTTGTAGGTGCTTTTACATGGTGGTGGTGGTGGTGATGATGATAAACCTTCGTCTTCTATAATAAAATGACAGATTTCTTCCTTTTCTCCCATTTGAATGAGGTCCATAAAGAGATGGGGATTTCGGGTTATGAAAAGTACACGGTTTACCTTTTCTACATAAAATGATCCGTATTCTTTCGCCACTATTCGAGCAATTAATTCACTCTTCGCCGAATTTAAATGATAAATTCGGTCAAGGTTTCCTAGCCTAATACAACATATATCATCACACTTTGTACACCTGAATATTCCAAATATTAGTAAGAATGTAGCTACTAAATTTCTATTGGATGGAAGAGTAGCGAAGCGTGTGTTGGTTGGCTGTCAGTGGATGTAAAATGTGAGAGTAGCCTGCGACTACTTGATATTTATATAATTCAGCTGATACTGCTACCATCTACTCCGGGCAACCAGCTGTCTCCTCCACTCTTTGAGCAACGTTTTGTAATTTTTACTACCCTTCTTTTTTTTTTTTTTTTTTTAGTAAATTTTGATAGCAGGATGATTTATTGATTTAAAGTGGTGAGACCACAAAAATATTAATGCTTGCTCTACTTGGTGGAGGTTTCCAGGTAAGCAATCAAGTCTGCACGCTCATTCTTCTTCTTAAGACCAACAAACACCATCTTTGTGCCTGGAATAAATTTCTTGGGGTTGGTCAAGTAGATATCCAGATTATCTTTGTCCCACGTGATACTCTTGGCCTTGTTGGCATAAGTGTAAATATAGCCAGAAGCCTGACCAGTTTGGCGGCCGAAGAGGCCATTTAGATTGGGTCCAGTTTTGTGCTTGCTGTTTAATTCAACAGTGTGACACTGTGCACACCTCTGCATAAAGATCTTCTTACCTTTTTCCCTCTCACCCATCTTCTGAAAAAAAAAAAAAAAAAACATTAACTTAAAAGGTTAAGGTGTATGCTATTTATTTATTTATTTATTTATATGTTTCATATACTTACTTACAAAAAAAAGGACACTTTTTTTTCTTTGTTTTAGGATTCTGATATACTCTGCGAGCACACTGCACAACCTTGAGTCAAAACACGCTCACAGATGGACTAAAAAATACTGTAGATACAGATTTGGATAATGTATCTAACCAGCTACAACTTCAACCAAACACAGTTTCAAATGAGAAAACATAAGAAAGAAATAATTACACCCTCCTCCTCCTCCTCATCAGCATCATCATCATCATCATTATCCCCCCCCCAAAAAAATATATATATATATAAAATGAATAAAAATATGATATGGAAATGTGGTAAGGATGACATTTTAACTTTTCGGACTAGAGTTTTTACAGCATTGGTGCCTGAGCTGGGCCCTGAGGTGGGCCCTGGGGTGGCAACTGTGACTGTACCTGCGGTGGACCTTGCAACTGAAGTGGTGATGGCTGGCCTTGGGTTGTCATATGAATATGAACGCTAAGTGGTACCTGTTGCTGCCTGAGAAATTGATGCCCTCTGATTGAAACACAAACAGAGGTACAAATAACACATACATATACATTTATTTACAAAAAAACATTTTTTGTAATTGTTTTATTTAATGAATGTTGGTCTCAGGATTGGTTCACCCCCCTTTCTATGACAAAGTTGGTTAAAGAATAATAAGTATTTTCTATTTGATGGATCATTAGAATTTTTTGAGGCTAGTTTTAATAAATATGGCTGTAAATTCTTAAAAACAAGTTTCATCTCTGAAAGTGTTTCATTAAAGTTAAGGTATAGGGTAACTGGTGTCACATATTCGTCAAAAATCCAACTGTTTTCCATAATATATCTTTCTATATACAAATCAGTGACTGCCAATTGCTCCACTCCATATATAAAACTAGTTGCGGCTTCTAAAAACAGCCTGTCAGTTTGATTACCCCAAAATAAGATTTGGGCATACTTACGAGAAAATTCCCTAATGTTTACATTTTAGATGATGCATATTCAACACAAACACACTTTTTACTATTTGCTTACAAAGTGGACACAATATTTCATCTTTGTAGATAATATTTGATAAAAAAGAGTACATCCCATAAGAATTATTCATATATCTAAGGCAGCCATAATTATTATAATCAAATTTCCCTGTAGATTTTTTACCCAACAAAATTTTGGCGGATAATGTAAACATACATTGAGGACAAATACTGTGACCACATCCAACCATATAATCATCAAACATAAAAACCATGTCATCTGACCCATTCATATCTAAACAAATGGGGCAAGATACAATTTGATGACGAATGACATTTTTCTTGATAGTTTTAAGGGAACCGTATTTAATTGATATATCAATGACAACGTCCTTATTATCAGGTCCCCAGAGTCGGTTGGACACCAGGTTTGTTTGATATTTTTTCAAAAATGGCATTTTAACCAGGACTGTAGAATTATTCTTAGTTTCAAAACACTCATCCTGTCTAAAATCATATTCATTTTCAAACAGATTTATATCAGTATCAATTGATCTGATATTTGGTGAACAATTAAATATAATAGTTAACGATGCCTTTTCTGCTTCTGTCATAATTTCTATGATGTTTCTCACTTTGATATTCTGCTGTAATCTTGACCTTGTAGGAGAAATCTTGCAAGTCAAAAAAAGTTGGCAACCTCTTGAGTTTTTTGAATTTGATATTTTGTATATATTTTTTTTTAAATGTCTTCTCTTTGGACATTTCCCCAGGGATAATTCCATATTAAACCTAGAAGAAATATGAAAGATAACATTAATATTAATTAAAAAAAAAGGGGAAGAAATGGAGTTGTAAACAAGGGGAAAAAGCTCTTTATTCCACAATTAACTATTCTCCCCCCCAAAAAAAAAATAAACAAAAAAAACAACACTTTTCTCGGGTTTGGTATGTAGAAAGATGTCTGAAAAGTGATAGGGTAAATAAGAGTAGGATGGAAGTAGTAGTAGTAGTAGTAGTAGTGGTAGAAGGGTAGAGATAAAATTTCTTCAATTAGTAACTATGATCTCTCTCACCTCAATCAGTTCATAAAGTTTTAGGGAACATATCTAAACCCACTGACTGGTTCATTCTGTTGTCAGGATTAAATCATCATACAACAACAATTGACCAGGGAGGGTGGAGGTCCGTCTTATTTATGTTAATGACACTGTCCTGTTTTTTTTTTTTCATAAAGGGGGGAACCTATGAAAAAAAATATATATATAAATTAGGAGGTTTAACTATTCTTTTCATTGTTATGATGTCTTTGACATAATTTTGTTTATAATTTTAACTCTGACACCAAAGGGGTAGACCTGTCTAGAAAATTTTATAATTGCTGGTAAGTAGTCTCTTTCCCAGTTTCCACCAGCCAATCCACACCCAATTAACGATGGAAAAATTACCAAACTGTATTTTCCATTAGATACTTGCACTGCTAATTTATTTAGACCTTCATTAAACCAATAAATCCTGTTTTGGGATGTATCTTTTAAATGGCCAGATAAAAGTTGATGATCGAAAGGTTCTAAATGTCTAGGATTTCTTCCTTTAGGTCCAACATCAACAGTACACGACTGCTGTAACTGCTGTATGAGTCTTTTAGTATAAAGGTTTTGATTTTTCTCCTTCCCCATATAAAACTGCCCAAAAACATTTATAACTACTGGTCCCTTTGTTACAGTGTTAGGATGACAAATCTCAATATTTCCTGGTTGAGGTCTATCTTCAAGTATAGCACGGTTTAAAGTGCCTATTGCCCGGCGTCGTGTATAAGAACCACAGTATGGATATATCTCAGCAAGAATCTGAGAAAGTCCATGAGATTTAACAGCTACACAGTTGAGTATTTGTACAAGCGCTATATTGGGGCTTCTATATACAGGGTCAGTAATGTCTCCATTAATAAACTCCAAGTTATCTACAAAGAAGAAAGAAACATTGGTTATACCATTTCAGTCCATAATTATCTTCTAATATATGTTGCCAAAGAATATATTTTTAAGAGATTAGGATATGTTTGATTACCTTTCTTGATAAATTCCTCCATTTCAGTCCAATAGTTTGTGAATTACTTCAAATATTTTCAGTTGTATTTGTCATGACAGTGTTTGTATTATTATATATGAAAAACAAAAACTGTTGTATTATATATAGTTATGATATATTTAATATATATACGTTTTTCTTTTTTTATACCTTCTATCAAAATTTCATAAGACTTATAAGAGTTGGGTTTGGTGTCCGTTTTCAAGTTGGGATTATATCATAAATAATTAAAAAATGGAAGTCATTAAGGGGAAAAACAAATTGACTAAGCCTGATGAATGTGAAACACTAAATAATAGAATATCTAATCATATTCGTTTTACATTTAGTACCCACAAACGTCATTTAGGGAAAGGTGCCTATGGTAAAGTTGATCTTGTCCAAGTACCTACTATTGAACTTCTTGATCCTAGATTACCACATCAAATACATGTGTTTCAAAATATTTACCCACACATGGCTTCCAAACTTTTTAAATCTTCTAAGAAGAAGCACAAACGAGGAAAAAAGTATCTACAAACATTTGTGGCTCGAAAGAGTTTTCGCCGGAAAAGGGATTTTTTAATGGAGATTGAAAACATTGCACGTCTTGATGAAAATATCAGAAAGGCATTCTTTGTTCAAGTGTATCGTGTGTTTATGGTCGAAACTGCCTATAATGTAATACACTGTCCACAAGGTAAATTTCTAGAGTCATCACAACCTACAAAAGTTCCTCAATCTTTGAATAATATTGAGTATAAATGTCCTTTCAAATCTAAATCTATAGGCTACTTTATCGAAATGGAATACTTAAACCCACGCGATTGGATCCTACTAAGGAAAAAAGTCGACTTATTGAAAAATGATCAGTATTGTCGTCAACAATTGCTTACTATAGTTCTTAGACAGCTTATTGATGTTCAATTAGTCTTATATAATACTACTGACAAATATATATCAGGTACTTATTACGATATTAATCCTCAAAATGTATTTGTATCCAATGATGACATTCATCGAATTAAATTAATTGATTACGGAGGCCTTTTTCTTCCTTCTTTAAATATATATTCTATAATCACAGAACCGATGCCAGTATTTCATTCCGAAAATATCTGTGATGTCTTTTCTAAACAAATATCTAAATCAAAACTCAATTATAAAAGATATGTTCAATATCTTTCTAACCGATATTTTACACGTTTGCCTAAACGAGATAAATACAGTGTCATTCCTACTATGTATGGTATCATTGTAACTGTGACAATGTGTGTGATGTTAATGTGGGGTTGTGAAAGACGAGATAAAGTACGCCACATTTTAAGAAAAATTATTCACTCATATAATCCAACATTGATTTTGAATGATGTCTATAAAAGTCAAGAGATACAAAAAAATATTATAGAATTGCTTAAAACCTCAAACATCGTTGAAAACCTAACCCTTTAGATGAAAAATGAATGCCAATTTTGATTTCGATAATATGGAATTACATAATTTTGATACTTTTATGGAACCTCTTTTAAAATACATTTCTCCAGAACACCTTTTAAAAACAGTCCATCCGAATTTATCAATATACCAGAGAGTTGAAAAATGGCGTCAACTGGAAAAAAGTAAGAATGTAGCATGTTGTTATAAATGTCACCAGTCAAATAAACCACTACACCTCCTCCAAATACCAACATTACGAAGACTTGCAGATGAGTCAATCGAATCTCATCACTTTTGTGATGACTGTATTAAAAAATGACGATTTATGTTTATTCCAATAAACTCTTAAACTCATCTACTAACTTGTATATAACACAAAATAAAAAGATATATAAAACTATAGCCTATGTCATTCCAATAAATTCATTTAACATTGATTATGAAACTAAATTTTAATAATGCCCATAAACACAAACAACAACAACAACAACAGTATAAAATTGTTTTGCCTCATTTACAATATATTATAATTTGGTACTTACACAAATCTTATGTTCCTATTGACCAGGTTAAATTTCAACAATTAGTGAGTGTAGCTTCTACTTTATTATTCAGAATTAATATAGAAAAAGGAAAACTCCCATCCTTAGAAACATGTATATCATCCATGTTAACTTTTGTTTTGGGGCATTCACTACCTTTCTTGATGCCATCTTTTATCAAACTCATCTATCAAATTCCACATATTGTAATAGAATGGGATAATGAAAAGATTTTATCACATCAGTTACTAAAAGAAGGGAACCAAAATTTATTTTCACCACAAATATTTAAGGCATTTGATATAGATATATGTTAATTATACTATTGTTGTACAACAGTCACAGTTGTTCCTGCCTGTTTATCCCATTTGGATAAAGCGTTGAAAATCTTGTGATCATGAGAAAATGGAGACCACAGAGTTCTCCCTTGTCAAATGAGTGGGAGGTATGATAGAACATTTATTTTTAAATGCTTGCTTCATACTTGCTCAGTTGCTCTCTATCCACGTGACCAGGTTAGTGATTTTTAATGTATTTTTAGGAGATGTGTTGGCAGCTCAAGCAGACCAAAGAGGTAGTATCACAATATTATTTCAAACTTAGATGAAAGATATACAATATTATGTGATTATAATTTTGATGGAAAATTGGAAATAACAAGCAATAAAAGTGGATATAAATCCTTTATCAAAGACCCTATCCTATTTCTAAAGATGGTTCAAGCTTCAGAAGAGGAAAAAGAAGCTTTAGTGCAAATCAACGGAATATCGATTCCACTTTTGTCGACATACTACAAAAGTTATTATGAAGAAGAACTTTTGTTAAGAGAAGCACAAAGCTATTTTGGGAGAGATAAATATTTTAGTTATTTGGTGTTTGAACCCATTTTGAAAAAAAAAATTGTCCGACTATAACATATATGGAACAAGACATGAAAAAATGGATACCACCATTCCAATTCATTTACAACATTTAATTTTTAAAAATTAATCTCAAAACTGTATGAAAAATGTTGATTGAAATAAGGAGGACTCAACGAGCGAGAAGTGACTTTTTTTTTTTTTTTTTTTTTTTTTTAAGAGAGTTTCCTGTTTCCTGTCAATATAAGACAGAACCGCCCTCTCTTGCTTCATAGTTGCTCTCCATTCACGCGAGCAGGTCAGTGTTCTCATTTCATTTGTGAGGGGGGGGGTGGATCTCCTGATGGTGTGGCTGTCATATCTGTTATTATATTGAAAAAGGGAGAGTGACTATTGTTTGCTCATGGTTCTCACACAACTAGGTCAATCAGTCTCCTTATTTCTTCTACTATAATGGATTTTTTTTAACAGACTGTGACAGGCCGAGATGTAAGAGAGCTGTGAGGATACTAACCAACTAAGGAAGAGTCGTTAAGTTTTTTGTGGATTCCCCTCCCATAGCATACCAGGATGTTGCGGGAAAGAATCAAAAGTAATAAAGGAGGAGAAAAACCATCTGGGATACCAATATCCACATACACAACTTTAACCAAAAAAATTTGAGATAATTTTCAACATTCTTTTGCCAGAGAGGCCATTTAGGGTAAATTGACATTTTATTAGAGATTTTTTTTTTTTTTTTTTTTTTTTTTTGCATAATGAATCCTTTCAACAAGATGATGTTTACTACGGAATGTGAGACTTTCAAATCTTTTGTACCTTCAATTACATCAAGTTTACAATTGTCTAACTATATTCAATACTTTTATAATTGTGGACTAAATATTACATTAGAACGAGATTTAAAATTACCATCAAATTTTTTGTTTGAAACAGAAATACAAACTCTTTATTCCTTGAAAATATGGATGGGATCTAACGAGGAAGGGAAACCACTAGCATCACAATTTAAATTTATACTACGATGTCAAATAGAAAACGAAGGATTCTTCATCGAACTTATTTCAAATATAGATGAAAGATATACAATATTATGTGTTTATGACGAAAATTTTAATATAAGAAGCAATAACAATGGATATAAATCCTTTGCCAAGGACCCTCTTACATTTCTAAAGATGGTTCAAGCTTCAGAAGAGGAAAAAGAAACTTTAAGAGAGATGATGCGAATCGATGGAATATCAATTCCACTTTGGTCGACATACTACAAATGTGATGAAGAAGAATTTCTGTTAACAAAAAACTATTTCAAGCGAGATATTTATTTTAGGTACCTGATGTTTGAACACATTAATTGGAAATCAACTGGACAATATGATGTTTATGAAAAATGGGTGAAATGTTTTGAAAAAGAGGTTGATAATTCCTGGTATCAAATCAACCAATATAGTTTATGTAAAACCAAAAAATGTCAGACCATAAAATATATGGAACCATACATGAAAAATTTATATGAAACTTTGGTTAATGAAATTTCTTCTATTTCTTATATATATAAACGATCTGCCTAATGTCTCTAATATTCTCAAACCTATATTGTTTGCTGACGATACTACCCTTATCTACTCAAACCTCAACCCACATACACTAAATAATGTTGTGAATAATGAATTAAAAAAAGTCCACTTATGGATGTCAACGAACAAACTAACATTAAACATCGAAAAGACTTACTACATCTTATTTGGAAGCAAATCATCAAATGCAATTCAGCTACAGATAGACAACATTAACATCAGTAATAAAAATGATGGCAAGTTTCTTGGCCTATTCCTAGACAAGAGACTCAACTTCAGCACCCACATTCAACACATAACTAAGAAAGTCTCTAAGACAGTTGGTATACTCTCCAAAATCAGATATTATGTTCCTAACTCTGCTCTCCTCTCACTATATTATGCACTAATCTACCCCTATCTTAATTATGGTATCTGTGCATGGGGGTCTACCACTGCAAACCACCTTAAGCCCATCATCACACAGCAAAAATCTCCTATCAGAATAATAACTAACTCTGCTTTCAGACAACACTCAGCTCCCTTGTTTAAATCTCTAAACTTGCTAAATATTAACTCCCTCCACACATTCTCTTGTGTCAACTACATTTACAAAACCCTGTTCTTAAATGCAAACCATGCTCTGAAACTCTCCCTGGACAGATGTAATAGGACCCATTATCACCACACCAGAAATAAATATCTCTTTGATATCCCCAGGGTCAAACTTAATCTGTGTAAACACTCTATGCAAATTAAGGGACCTAGTCTATGGAACTCACTCCCTAGTGAATTGAAAAACTGTAAAACTTTTGCCTTATTTAAAAGCAAAACCAAAAAGTACCTAACTTCATCTATTTAGTTTCCTACACTGAGCTTTAAATTTGCTCTGTACCTAGTGGTACCCAATCTCCTAATTTTTATGTAATATCAAACAACCTTATCATTGTGTTCATTGCTGTCTTCTTTTATGTGCTAGCCATATGCTGTATTGTGACTACCAATTTTTGTCAACTACCATTCAAGCTGTCATTGCAATCAATCTTATATTGTTTCTGCTGTATTGTGCCTACCAATTTGTTGTCAACTACCATTTTAAGCTGTCATTGCAATCAACCATAGCTACCTATGTGCTTTAATATACTGTACCTATAATTTTCTCTCATCTTTTTTTTTTTTCACTCCATGTAATCTGTTATCATTTTTTGTCTATAAATTTTGCAAGTATTTACCTCCTTAAAATTTTCTTAGATTAAGGACCTGCCCGAAACGCTGCGCGTGCTAGTGGCTTTACAAGACTGTAATTACCATAATTGTATCCTCACATTCCTTATGTACATTCTTGTATATGCATAAATAAATAAATAAATAAATAAATAAATTAATGACAGATGGTTTAAATATGAAAACTATTCTTGTCGCATTTTTAGTGATGGTGATGAAGACTGTGGCAATATATACATCATTGACTTAAAATTTTGTAATGACTTCAAAAGCATTGACAGAGTTTATCATGTGGAAAAAACTAAAAAATATAATGCACTAATTGCTCGCTTAGGGGTGAAAGAATATGGATCATTTTTTATCGAAATGATTATCATCTATTACTCTTATTATAAGAGAGAATGTATAATTTTTGTAACCCGTAATCCCAAACTCTTTATAAATATAATTCAAACTGGGGAAAAGGATAAAATTTGTAGTTTTATCTTGAAAGATGAGGGTTTATTATCATCTCAGATGAGAAAAAATTGTAGTTTAGTAGCCCAATGCACTCGGAAGATTGTAAAAAGTTTGGTTTCGGATACTGAAACAGAATGTTGGAATGTAGCCACATTGCATGAAAAGATAGATACCACCATCCAAATTCCCCATTTACACCTTAAACAATTCATACTTAATGAAGGTCTAGAACATCTAATGATTGGATTCTGGAAGAGAGCTGTGGAAGATTTAAAGGTATTATGTATTTAAATAATTATAAGTTGATAATGGAAATAGTCTCCCAAAGAACAACTGATGTCTGAAGAATGGGAAATTAGTGATACTTGCCGCTTTCACCAGTTGCTTTCTTAAGAGACTTTCCTAGATTAAACAACCGACCCACAATGATAAATTAGAGTGATCTCACCGAGGTGGTTGGGAGCTGCTTTTTTTTTTTGGGGGGGGGGGGACCAGATTTAAATTGGCCACCAAAGTGTAGAGAAACATGCTGGCGCAACTCTCGAATGTGTACTTAAGTGGGATAAAAAAAACTCTAAGCTCATTCTCACTATGGAACTAAACGAGGACAGACGGATGGTGGGTAGCATTGTGAGATAAAATAAATAAAATAATAATAATAATAATAATAATAATAATAATAAACAGTGTAATTGTAAATCACTCCTTCTTCAGTCAGGAATGGCACAGATTAGTGATGACAACACTATCTGTGAGTCTGCTCCCGAACCCTCCCCCTCCAAATGGACAGCAGCAGCAGCACCACCATCAAGTGAGGATTCTCCCGAAACTTCCCCCTCCAAATGGACAGCAGCAGCAGCACCACCATCAAGTGAGGATTCTCCCAAAACTTCCCCCTCCAAATGGACAGCAGCAGCAGCACCACCATCAAGTGAGGATTCTCCCGAAACTTCCCCCTCCAAATGGACAGCAGCAGCACCACCACCATCAAGTGAGGATTCTCCCGAAACTTCCCCCTCCAAATGGACAGCAGCAGCAGCACCACCATCAAGTGAGGATTCTCCCGAAACTTCCCCCTCCAAATGGACAGCAGCAGCAGCACCACCATCAAGTGAGGATTCTCCCGAAACTTCCCCCTCCAAATGGACAGCAGCAGCAGCACCACCATCAAGTGAGGATTCTCCCGAAACTTCCCCCTCCAAATGGACAGCAGCAGCAGCACCACCATCAAGTGAGGATTCTCCCGAAACCCACCCCCCCTCCAAATGGACAGCGGCGCCATCAAGTAAGGATTCTCCCGAAACCCACCCCCCCTCCAAATGGACAGCGACGCCATCAAGTAAGGATTCTCCCGAAACCCACCCCCCCTCCAAATGGACAGCGGTTCCATCAAGTAAGGATTCTCCTGAACCCTCCCCCTCCAAATGGACAGCGGCGCCATCAAGTAAGGATTCTCCTGAACCCCCCCCCTCCAAATGGACAGCGGCTCCATCAAGTAAGGATTCTCCTGAAACCCACCCCCCCTCCAAATTGACAGCGGCTCCATCAAGTAAGGATTCTCATGAACCCCCCCCCCTCCAAATGGACAGCGGCTCCATCAAGTAAGGATTCTCCCGAAACCCCCCCCTCCAAATGGACAGTGGCGCCATCAAGTAAGGATTCTCCTGAACCCCCCCCCTCCAAATGGACAGCGGCGCCATCAAGTAAGGATTCTCCTGAAACCCACCCCCCCTCCAAATTGACAGCGGCTCCATCAAGTAAGAATTCTCATGAACCCCCCCTCCAAATGGACAGCGGCGCCATCAAGTAAGGATTCTCCCGAAACCCCCCCCCCTCCAAATGGACAGTGGCGCCATCAAGTGAGGACGGGATATACCGGCCACAGGTGCTGGATGACTCTTTTTATCCAGCCTCTGTTAATGATGTGATTGTGACTTTCGCCATTGGGCATTGTGTAGTGGATTATGAAGATATCCCCAACTTTATTGCACGCATAAGGAGCTTAGCGGAGATTGAAAAGCAGCAGTATGAGGCTACAAATCCAAAAAAAAAAAAGAAACTGCAATAATTTAGTTCAAAGAATGATGAAAATACGAGCAGTAGAAATGTTATATGATAACTTCCGTTTGGAGTCACAGATCATAACGCCTGTTCACCTCGGTTTGGGAAGAATAGAAGTATGCTACAGTAAAATTGAAAGTGTTATAGAATGGGTTAAGGTAATGGCAGATATTGCCAAAAAATATGCAGGAGTGGATTTAAGCTTACCTGAACATTTGAGATTACTCAATCAGAAAGTTTATTTACAGAATGAGTTTACAGCTCTCTACAACCCTGATTATAAAGGATGTTGCACTGAGGTAAAACAAGATGAAGATGGAGAAAATGAACATTGGACGATGACTTCTATATGGAAGCTTTATATTAACTAGCTACAACAGTACAACAAAGCCTTCAGAAGATTGGTCCAAGAAATATATTATTATTTTTTTTTAATTAATTATTCTGTTCTGAATCTTGTTGTAATCATATGATTTTTTACTAATAATTAACAATTTTTTTTTTAATAAAAAATTACAATAATGGTCATAATCAGTGAAAATGTTTTCTAATGTGGTAGGAATGACATCTTTTGGAATTAATCATATCTTACCACAAAAGTTGATACATAAACAATGTAAATAAACTATTAAAATAACCGACCTTCAGCACAAAATGATAAGGCTTATCTTTTTTTTTTTCCTCTGATTGAAATATGAAATATATATAAACATTAATTTGCACAATATGTCTGTAAAAATTTAACCTATCATACATTTGATTTTACAGGTGGTAGATTGGATTGAACATTATGACTGGCACCAACATATGGAGAAAAGTAATTTCTGTTTTTAACAAGTTTATTGAAAATGAAAATCATCAGTTTAGGCCACTAGGCAATGATATTATAACCCAAATAACAGACACTAGCAAAATATGGGAAAGTCCGGTTGCAAAGATTATGTGGCGAAATCTGACTTATGAACAAAAAAAATATATAGTGAGACCAGACACAAAACCAGAATATGAGATGGGTTCAACCATTCAAAAATTTATTATGGATCAAAATGTTCGACTACTCATATCATCACCCTCTAATGGTTGGACTCAACTTGAACAAGAACTACATCAATTGGAATGGAGAGGTGAAGCCTTTGTGAATGGTGAAGAGATTACTAGTGGTGGAACTGACTGTTATAATCAAGTGCTGATAATGACATCTCCTAAAAGTTTTTTTAAGAATATTTCAACATACAAGGGTGATAAAGTTATTTTTTTATTTGATCATCAGTCTTACCTGACCCATACAAAATGTGATCGGTGTGAGAGAGAAATCTGCAATGGTAATTATCTGTCCAAAATTTTGACAAGAAAATGTTTTGCCTGTGATATTTGCCAGAAAAAGTTCTTTGCAATGTACTACTTAGTAATACATTTCAACACACAACATGCATATGAAATACCGTGCCATGTGTGTGGGACAGTTTTATTGAACAGAGGCTGTCGAAAAGTCCTTTTTGATAGTTTTTTTTTCAGAATTTGATGAAATTCCCACTCGTGGTGGAAAGTTACCAAAGTTATTTATAAGAAAATTCAAAGATAAAATATCATCTTCGAACGCTGCAGAGTGGTGGAATTTTATCTTGAATGCAGATGAAAAGAAGATATACACAATAATAACACCAGATGAAGGCAGTTGGAGAAACAGATGGATTTCTCACTAGATGTAAAAAGAATAAAATATCCAAGAAGTTTTCTTCAATTTACCCATTGGAAGAAGAAATTTTGTATATAATTAACTGTCTTCATATTTTTCCTGATTTGTGTAGAATGCTACGAGGAGTATTTGATCATTATTTGCCACTAGAAATAGAAATAGATGCAATTATTAAATTCACAGGTGAAGGTTCTCTTGTAAGTGTTTTTGCTGGCACTGCATTCATTGAAAATCTATTGAGATTAAGAAATGTGGACGTGAAAGCTACTGATAATTACTCAAACATAAATTCTATATCATGGATGGAGGTTGATAATATAAATATCTCTGAGGCAATTAATAATAAATATCATCCTGATGTTCTTTTAATGACATGGCCACTAGAAAAAAAGAGTTCAATCCCAAGTGCAATGGCTGAGGGTAGTTTTTATATGAGCACTTCAGGATATTATGAAATGATAGATGAACTCAACCTAAGTGAAAGAGAACCTTTAAAGTATGAATATTATAGTGATGCCTTATATGCTATTAAAGAGTTTAAGGGAAACAAGTTCATTTATGTTGGAGATAAAAAGTTTTGTTGTGAGTGTAATGCTCTTTTTTCCCTTTATCTAGAGGAAAATTTTGAAAAGGTGAATAGTGGAATTACATTATCCAAAATTCACTTCTATATCAGGAAACCAACAAATTGATCAAACTGTTCTAATAGACTATATTATTAAGGATTAGTTTTTAACTAGAAGTTTAATGCTATTATTATACTTTGGATGTGTAAAAATGTGTAATAAATGCTGTTTTTATATCATAGCCTACCTAAATTTGAGAAGTATGACACACGTTTTTTTTTTTTTTTATTATAAATTATAAGTGTTTAAAATGATTTTAAATATTAAAATTGAATTCACATCAGGTACTGACTCTGTATGTTTTTAATTAGAAATTATCGAATAATTATTCAAATTATTTTGTATATGAGATAACAAATAAGGGGTTATGCATTCATAAATTTTTCTATTTACCATATTATCTCCAAGAATATATAAAACTGTACCAAAAACAGATGTCACAAGTGTAATTGTAATTAGTTTTAATATAACTTTTGTTTGGCGATTATTTATAATGTTATTTGAATTTTGATTATTAGGTTGGTTAAGGTTGGTGGAGTTGGAGGTAGGACTTGAGATCGGGTTGGTGTTGCTGGGATTAGGGTTGTTGCTGGAATTATTAGGGTTGTCACTTGAATTATTAGGGTTGTTGCTAGAATTAGGGTTAGGGGGGTTGCTGGGGTTAGGGGTGTTGTTGGGGTTAGGGTCGTTGCTGGGGTTAGGGTCGTTGCTAGGGTTAGGGTTGTTGCTGGGGTTAGGGTTAGGGTTGTTGCTGGGGTTAGGGTTGTTGCTGGGGTTAGGGTTAGGGTTGTTGCTGGGGTTAGGGTTAGGAGTGTTGCTGGGGTTAGGGTCGTTGCTAGGGGTAATAGTTTCTATACTAACTATAGTCATTATATATTTTTATATATGTATAAATAAAAGTAAATAATTAATATTATTATTATGATAAATAACAAAAGTATAGTAGTATTATGGTAATTAAATATATTTGTGGGATGTATAACGGTGTAATGTTTAAGAGAATGTTCTTGAAGTTCCAATGATATTAACCTCAAAATCGACCCAGTTTCACAAACATAAATAAATTTTTTATTAAAATTTGGGTCAATGGGATGTATTTTTGAATTAGGATATAAGTAGGTTTTAGCTAAATTATAATTATGTGGATTACATAGAGCTTTACATCCTTTATTAAAAACTGCTTTCTCAAAAGATGAAGTTTCCAATAAACTTTCAATATCCATTGAATTACTACAGTTCCAATATAACTGCTCATCTGGAATGGTAGCTAAAGGATGGGAAGCATCTTCTATAATATTTTTTTTTTCATTGTGTACTAAACTTTCATTACAAAATCTTCGTTTATATTTGTCTCTTATGAGAAAAATTCGATCTCCAAAATTTACAAGACTATATCGAAAACATCCAGTATTAATTTTATTATGTAAACGCATAAATTCTATAAAACTCTCACTTGTTTCTAATTTGGAAATTTGTTTTAGAATGGAACAGTATGGATAAATTTTAAACCACTCTTTAAATCTTGTCCAAATTAGAATTGCCTGGATATTATTATATATATTATCATTAAATATTGTACATAGAGATTTTTCATCATATATTTCACAATCATTAAGACACGTAAGCAACATATTTACATCTTGTAAATAATTACAATAAATATAATATGGATATTTAGTCTGAATATGTATCCGGAACATTTCTCGTACTTTTGTTCCATATATAAATGTTAATTTTCTTAAAAAATAAAGGTCACCACAAAGAAGTGCTTCTATATTTGCTTTGAAATTTTGAATATTAGCTTTGTTAGAAAATGCTAAGAGATTTGGATCAATGATTTTTTGAATATTTTCATCTCCTTTAATAATATCATTAAAATCATCTAAAATCTTCTTTATAATAGCTGTATCATTTATATCTTGAATTTGTCCATATAATTTACCTATAGGAAGCAATAATAATTGATCCAAGGTATTAATAATTTTAGTTGCTTCCTGTTTATTCATTTTTTATTTGAAATTACATTACTTTAAGTTTTACAATATACAATTTTTTCAGTAATATATACCATATCTTTTTCAAGAACTGTTTTTGAATGGTTACGAAGAAATGTAATAAAATCAAAGAACTGAGCAGCATTTTCTTCGTTAACCAATTTTTTAAAATTCGAAGGTGTAGTAACATCACTGAAACCTAGTATTTGATGTTTTCTGTATGGAGACTGACTTATTAGTTGACGCATTTGTGAAACTGTCAGAAATACTTGACCAACAAATATACGATTGAGCTGTAAATCTTCAGACCTAATCCACATTGTATAATCCAAATTTGGAGTTAACATGTTACCTAGGGCAAAACTTCCCGATATATGGCTAATATCACCTAATTTTTTTTTTAAATTCTTTATAATATCTGTTAACACCTGTATCACCCATGAGGTAATGTCCTAATACATACTGAGGCGAGCAAGATAAAAAATGTTTATCAAATTTTTCAATAATAGCTACATTACTTCCTAATTTAGATTTGTATTCTTTTACATATGTGATAAACTTATATAACTTTGAATCATAAACTAACGGAAATTCTTCCAAATCCCTATTTTTTTTATTTCCAATATTTTGGGGATTGTATAAATGTAACAAATGGGTATTGACATTTTGATGTTTCTGTGCCTCATGTAATTTTAAAATATCACACTTTGATAAACTGATCATTGTCTTATTTGATCTTATTATTTTTATATTTGAAATATGAAAGTGTTACCACCTCCTCCAGCCTTTGGGTCATCTAATCTCACCACCTCACAGTCGATATTAGGGAATCCAAAGAAGTTTTTAAAAATTACAAAACATGATGAAAATATAACTAAAATATTTGAAAAACTTTTCCAAGATAATGAATTGAAAATAAAGGAGGGTATTGAACATTTATCTACAACTATGATTCAAACTTCGTTGGAACACGTCCGTATTATTAGTCCACCTAGTACAGTGCAATGGGATATAGAGAGTGTGAGATGTGTTATGAATAAAAACAATTGTCCTACACATGAGAGAGAGAATGGAGAAAAAAAAAGAGGGATTACAGTTAACTCCACGAGAAGCTCAAATGGTATTATCAGATATATCATCATGTAATGCTAATGATAATGATAATATATTTTATCAATTATTTTTAAAAAGTCTTACCTCTCCAGATTTACCATCGCGAAGACTAGTCACTAGACTAAATATTTAATTATACAAAAAATGTCTATGTATTATGATATTTTATTTTTCGTTATTCTTACTATTCTTAGTATTATTACTTGGTTTTATTTATTTATATATTTTTCACCAAATCAGATTGAAGTAAGTAAAAATCTGATACTAAACAATAAAAGAAAGACAATAGAAAAAGAATCTTTACCACTCATACCATACTCTATGGCTGTATATAAACATAATAATAAAAATACTAAAAATGAACGTGAAAATGTTTTTGTTCATATTATGCCTCAAAATTATCATTTTTTCGTAGATCAAGGCCAACTCATCTACCATCCTACTTCCCCCCCAAAGAATAATATATGTTGTACATTATCAGAATTTCCTGAAATAGCATATGTTTTTTCTGTGGAAGAGTCAACTACTTCTTTAACTATTCCCCAAAAAACCAAAATGTGTCGCCGACCTCTTGAGTATTTAAAAAGTAACATATATACACTAATGACATATCGTTTACAGACACACCATTTAAAAAATCCACTAAAACTTCTCCATCATCTCGCACTCACAGGACGTATAAAATTAATAAAAAATGATAACTAAAGGAGAAAATATTTATTTACTTTATTTACAAGATCCCAAAAGAAATCGACATTATCTTAAACGAAAACGAAAACGAAAAAGAAAAAAACGTAATAAGGATAAAAAAAGATCATCATTACAAATGTACAGTAAATTCCATGAATTATCTAACATCAATAATTGTTATGTTGATAATAAAAACTTGGTAGAAGCTGAAGTATATATTTTATGGAATTATGATCACATCACTATAAAAAATGAAGACCAGGAAGACTGTTATCTCCAACAGCAAAATCTTCCAGAAGCTTTAGCCATATATTCCAAATATGTCCGCTTTACTTGTCCAATTTGTTTAAATGAAAATAGCGATAAAGATCTTATAATGTTACATTGTGGGCATGGTATATGTATTTCTTGTTACCAGATGGATAACTTTGACAAGTTATTTTGTGCCATATGTCGATGTAATAATCCACAAGTTTTAAAGGGTATTGGTTCCTCTCAATAATTGTTTAAATATTTCCAAGTGGCTGTATACTGAAAAGTTGGTATAGATATAGCTTTTACGAAATTGGGAAAGTTGTTGATTAAAAAAATTTCCTCTTTTAATATGATTTTTTAAAATACATACTACACTAATACTATTATCTTCGACCAATATAATAACATATGTTTTTCCAATTGATTTAATAAATAGTATAGCTACTAATAAAATTTCTCCAATTTCCTGAGAAACATTTATTTTTAAAATACCGTTACTGGTGATACTCAACATATTTGTATCACTTTTATTTAAATAGATTACAGATATTGTTTGTAATGAGGATAAATTTGGTTGTGTTACCGCATTCTGTTGAAATTTTAATCTACCCTCAGGTGCTACAGGGGGGGATGAGAATAAGAGAAAACATTCTTCTTCCAGATTGGGAACTTTTTTCCATAAATGAGGTATAATCTGAGTGTTTAGTACATTCATGAAGTTTGAATTCTTTATTAGTATTTCCTCGCTCGCAAATTTCATTAGTAATTGACGCATCCAATAAGAACTTGGCATCTTGAATGTAGACATTAATTGTGGCTGTTGAAAAACACTTGGGGCAATATTTATACTCCATGGGAATATTAAGAATCCAACAGAAAAATCCTGAACATTGTAAACAATAGTAAATTTTTGTATTAGATATATCCAACATTATATTTTTTAAATAATACAAAAAATAACTACAATGAATAGTAATAACGGCTTACAACATGAAAATAACATACTTTTAGAATTAGATAATTTAATAATTGAACAATATATTGATGAAATTGATAAAATTTATAAAAATTATGAAAATTTTTGTTCAATATCTCGATTATATTCGTTATGTTCTAAAATTATGAATATATTTAATATAGCCTCTATATTTTTATCTATTTTATTACCATCACAAAATTATAGTTTAATTTTTAGTTTAGTCGGTATATCATTAAATAGCATGTTTAGTATTGATTTGCGTAAAGAAACACTTCAACAAATTGTATCTGTATATTATCTCTATATTATTCCTGATTTAGAAAAGTTTATTTATGATAATATAAGCAAAGATATACAACAAATTCGGAATTTTCAACATGAGATAACTGCAGGGAACATTAATAACAAAATTAGTAATATTAACAATATTAATAATAATAATAATATTAATAATAATAATAATAATAATCCTAGTCTTTCTTGTTTAGATAAAATTGCTCAAATGAAAGAAATTATAACAAATAATAATACAAAATATATGGGTGAAATGTTTTCTGTGCCTGTAAGCTTAACTTATGTAAATTATACAAGTATTATATTGTGCTTCAGCACATATATATTCCTATTCATTACTATTCCTCTAATACACATATACTTACCCCCTCTAATATAAAATTTTTGGTAAATATATAAAAAAAATGGATGAACATGTTATTGATCAAATATTTAGTAAATACCTAAACCAAAGTGATTTGGAATGTATAAAACAGGAATTCAATCGTCCTATTTTTAATCCACGTACGCAACGAGAAATTATAACATATGTCGAAAATGAAGATGAAGAAACCAATAAACAACAATCTTCTCCTCCTATATCTACACTACAAAGGCGCAAAAAACGTTTATTACTTAACCCATCTAGTTTGAAGAATTACAAGTGTACGTTTGAAAAATTTGGCCGTTTTAAGCTTCAGCAAGTCGGTCGGGAGGCACCGGTTACACCAGATTTGATAAATATATATAATGTATATTTAAATCGGGATGCCAATTTAAAATATATGACGCGTCTAACCAACGTTCGAACATTAAACAAGTACATCGTAGGTCCCATTCTTGGACAAGAAATGCGTCTTCCTCGTACATCGGTTAATTTACGCCGTAACAACAAGCCTATTTTAGATAGCCGTTTGATCGCTCAGACGGTTGCTAGAATATGGAATTTTTCTCAGTCTGAACATGCTTACAAAATTTTACTTATATACCATACAGGTCTTCGAGCCAAAGAAGCCAACAATGTAACTTATCGTAATGTTGTAGATGCATATTACCCAGCCACTCAGACTGTTGTTTTGCCAGTAGTATTTATTTATTTATTTATTTATTTATGCATATACAAGAATGTACATAAGGAATGTGAGGATACAAATATGGTAATTACAGTCTTGTAAAGCCACTAGCACGCGCAGCGTTTCGGGCAGGTCCTTAATCTAAGAAAATTTTAAGGAGGTAAATACTTGCAAAATTATAGACAAAAAATGATAACAGATTACATGAAATGAAAAAAAAGATGAGAGAAAATTGTAGGTACAGTATATTAAAGCACATAGGTAGCTAAGATTGATTGCAATGACAGCTTGAATGGTAGTTGACAAAAAAATTGGTAGGCATAATACAGCAGAAACAATATAAGATTGGTTGCAATGACAGCTTGAATGGTAGTTGACAAAAATTGGTAGTCACAATACAGCATATGGCTAGCACATAAAAGAAGACAGCAATGAACACAATGATAAGGTTGTTTGAAATTACATAAAAATTAGGAGATTGGGTAACACTAGGTACAGAGCAAATTTAAAGCTCAGTGTAGGAAACTAAGAAGATGAAGTTAGGTACTTTTTGGTTTTGCTTTTAAATAAGGCAAAAGTTTTACAGTTTTTCAATTCACTAGGGAGTGAGTTCCATAAACTAGGTCCCTTAATTTGCATAGAGTGTTTACACAGATTAAGTTTGACCCTGGGGATATCAAAGAGATATTTATTTCTGGTGTGGTGATAATGGGTCCTATTACATCTGTCCAGGGAGAGTTTCAGAGCATGGTTTGCATTTAAGAACAGGGTTTTGTAAATGTTGTTGACACAAGAGAATGTGTGGAGGGAGTTAATATTTAGCAAGTTTAGGGATTTAAACAAGGGAGCTGAGTGTTGTCTGAAAGCTGAGTTAGTTATCATTCTGATAGCAGATTTTTGCTGTGTGATGATGGGCTTAAGGTGGTTTGCAGTGGTAGACCCCCATGCACAGATACCATAATTAAGATAGGGGTAAATTAGTGCATAATATAGTGAGAGGAGAGCAGAGTTAGGAACATAATATCTGATTTTGGAGAGTATACCAACTGTCTTAGAGACTTTCTTAGTTATGTGTTGAATGTGGGTGCTGAAGTTGAGTCTCTTGTCTAGGAATAGGCCAAGAAACTTGCCATCATCTTTATTACTGATGTTAATGTTGTCTATCTGTAGCTGAATTGCATTTGATGATTTGCTTCCAAATAAGATGTAGTAAGTGTTTTCGATGTTTAATGTTAGTTTGTTCGTTGACATCCATAAGTGGATTTTTTTTAATTCATTATTCACAACATTATTTAGTGTATGTGGGTTGAGGTTTGAATAGATAAGAGTAGTATCGTCAGCAAACAGTATAGGTTTGAGAATATTAGAGACATTAGGCAGATCGTTTATATATATAAGAAATAGAAGAGGTCCTAAGATGCTGCCCTGTGGCACTCCAACGGTAATTGGTATAGTGGACGAAGTTGTATCATTGATGGTTACATATTGGTGTCTGTCACTAAGATAGGATCTGATGTAGTCAAGGGCAAGGCCTCGGATTCCATAATGCTGGAGTTTAAGTAAGAGGTAGTTGTGATTAACAGTATCAAAGGCTTTTCTTAGGTCAATGAAGAGTCCCATCGGAAACTCATTTTTGTCAAGGGCTGAGTAGATAACGTCAAGGAGACTAATGATTGCATCGTTGGTGCTCTTTTGGGACCGGAAGCCAAACTGGCAGGGGCTGAGTATGTCGAATTTTACGAGGTAGGAATAGAGCTGTTTGTAAATAATTTTTTCAAATATTTTTGATAGAATGGGTAGATTTGATATTGGTCTATAATTGTTTATGTCCGCCGGATTGCCTCCTTTATGGACTGGCGTTACTCTTGCTTTTTTGAGGATATCAGGGAAGGTGTGACACTCTATAGATTTGTTGAACAGTAGTGCTATGGGTGGGGCAAGGGCATGGGAGGCTCTCTTGTACACAATGGATGGAATTTCACTGGTGTTCCCTGCCTTGGTTTTTAGAGAGTGTATGATGGACACAACATCTGCCGGGCTGATTGGTGAAAGGAGAAGAGAGTTTGGATAGCTGCCTGAGAGATATGTGTCTGAGTCTGTGGGATTTTACTGGCAAGATTAGCACCAACCGATGAAAAGAAACTATTAAATTCATTTGCCATTTCTAAATCAGTTGACGGTATATCCCCATCCTTGTAGAGTTTTATTTGGTTATGTGAGTGTTGCTTAGTTCCTAGAATACTAGAGATAGTTTTCCAAGTGTTTTTCATGTTGCCTTTTGCTTCATTGAATCTATTCACATAATATGCAAGTTTTGCCTTTCTTATGATACTGGTAAGCATTGATGAGTACCTTTTAGCTACTTCCTTTGAAACTAGGCCAATCCTAACTTTCTTCTCATATTCATGTTTCTTGTTGATTGAGTTGAGAATGCCACTTGTGAGCCATGGATTGTTTAATCTTTTGTCAGTTACTTGCTTTGTAAGAAGGGGACAATGAAGGTTGTAGAGGCTTAGAGTTTTGGAGAGGAAGAGGTTAGCTAATGAATTTATATCATGGGTATTATTGAATTCAGAATCCCAGTTAATATTGTGAAGTGCCTCTGTAAGATTGTCTAAAGCTGATTCACTGTGTAGCCTAAATGAAAGTTTCTTGCTTTTTGGTGGTGTTATGTCCATGTTCGCTATGAGAAAGGTAGGATAATGGTCAGTTGTTCTGTCGTAGATTATACCAGATACAAGGGGAGCTGTTATGTTTGTCCATATGTGGTCCAAGGTAGTGGCTGATGTTTGAGTGACTCGGGTAGGTTTGGTGATACTGGGGATTAGCATACAGGAGTTCATGCTGTTAAGGAAATAGTCAACTTGAGAGCAATTTTGTTGACCCAGGTCAATATTAAAGTCTCCTCCCAGAATGATGTGGTTTTTGTTGAGATTGTTGTTTATAATAAGATTCCTTAGGTTGTCTGAGAAAGAAGCTATGTTAGTATTAGGAAATCTATAGATGGCTCCAATAGTCAAAGAGGATTTAAGGGATTTAATTGTAAACTGAGCAAAAGTATATTCACAGTAGTCATCTCTGTCACTAATAACACTGTTGCAGATAAATGTATCTCGGTAATATATAGCTGTGCCACCACCTTTTTTATTAGGCCTACAGTTATGAATGGCTTTATAACCAGCTAAGTTGTAGAGTTGGGTATAGTCTTTATTTAGCCAAGTTTCTGTTAAAATAATGAACGATAGGTTAGTACCTAGTGCTGTGAGTAGTGCATTTAAATCGTCAAAATGTTTACCAAGTGATCTAACATTTTGGTTATAAACTGATAGATAGGTGCTATTTTGGAGTTTGTTTTTAGCCTGGTGTGCTGTGAAATACTTGCAATAATGATGATCAATGTGCTGGTTGGTATAGATATGAGACAGAAGATTTTGATCAGGATCAATATCAGTGTGCATAGAGATGCAGAGGGATCACGATACAAGATACACGATAAAGCAAAACACAAGAATAAGAGCAGATACAATAAAATAGTAACAATTTAGAAGTAAAATGAAGATCCAATAGATAGCCAGGGAGGACACAGAAGTTACATAAAATAAAACACAAAAAATCAGTAGAGACTGACAATATAAATGTAAAATAAAAAATAAAAGAAAAAAAATAATCATAAAAAAAATGATCTTGAAGATAAGTAGCTTAGTAATGGTTAATTAACAGGGTAATAAAAAGCCCTAGGTTTAGCGACAAGGGGATTAACTAAGAACAAATAATTAAGAGTATAAAACAGGCAAAGATGACAAACAAAAAATAAAGTAAAAATTAAAATAAAAATAAAAATAAACACCTTTGGAAAGGAAAGGCAGAGCTTAAGTACACTTTGGTTGTATGTGAGACTACAAATTATGTTCTGGTTATTCAGCTGATATCCCACAGTCATCCAGGAAAGAAGTGAGGTGTGCTTCAGTGGTTATGACATAAGTTTTTCCAGAGTCAGTCTTCCTAGCTATTATTTTACCATCGCGCACAAAACAATGTTTAATAGCAGTGGATCTATTGCGAATTCCACGTAGTTTAAATAAGAGATTTTGTCTGAATCTGGTAAGACATTCGTTCACATAAACCTTGGATTTCATAGCGACTGCAGCAGTGATAAGGTCTGACTTGCGGGAGCAGCTATCTAACTTCACGCGTATCCTTCTGTTGTTTGGACCAGATGATTTGGTACCCACTCTATAAGCTGACTTAATGTCTCTTGCTTCGATTGAATAATTCAACTTAGCACGCAATTCCTGGATCACGATGGCAGTACAGTCTTCTCTGTCAGTTTCATGGGGAAAATCCTGTGATGAGATGATGACAGAATCAAGGAGCTTAAGTTGGTCTGATTCGTCTTGGGTTGCAGTGTGTTGCTGTTGTAGGGAGTTAAAGTGGTTCTCTAACTTTTGTAACATCTCTTCTTGCTTCTTAGAGGTTTCTGCTGGTTTAAAGTTAGTAACCGAAGTCTGAAGAGAGCTTAATTCATGTTCGAGGTGGCCGACTCTGGCAGACATATCTTGGTTAGCCTTGTGCATTGCCAAAGCATCACTCTGAAGCTTCATTATCAGGTCCGACTGCTCTCGGATTATAGACTTTTGGTCATCATGTATTTGAGTCAATAATCTGAGCCATGGATTATCAGCGGGACGCTTAAAGTCAGTACATGGGGAGGCAGCTCGTTTAAGTTGCTCCATATGGTTACATAACTGTTGTAAGGCTCGAGTCAGTGACGACGCTTCAATCAGCTGGGAAGGTTTGTTATTGTTGACGCAGGGGGGGTCGGTACTCCCCCCGGTAGCCCCTAAGGGGGAGACAGCCGCGTTATTCCTGTTGCTAGCTTGGCTGGTTGGGTTCATCCTGATAGGTGTGCTATCATTCTTTACGGCCTTGCCGAGCTTAGAATTGTTTGGCATGGTAGCAGCAGAGATGTATGCAGCAGATGGGATAGACTTGTTGATATGGCAGCAGCAAACGTCAGGTTAGCTTCCTCCAGGGAGCAACACTAATGAGGTCGAGATGAGGTAGTAGGTTAGGTTTTGTCGAATATTTCGGTCACATTTAGGTCACTGGGTACTTAGCTGCCTTCTGGGGTTGTTACATCATGTTAGGGATGTTGTGGGCTCAAGGAGCAGCTGATAAAGTTGGAGGGGGAGCAGGGTCGTCAGGAGCGGATGAGCGTTCGAGCGTGAGATCGTTCGAGCGTGAGTATACAGTAAACACGGTAAGGATCGCAACATTCCCTTATTAAAAGGAGGGGCTTCCACTTTTTTTTATTCAATACCTCATTCCCTATGCAAATAAGAAGATGTTACGATTAACTCTACTGAAATATCCTGGGACAAATATAGCTGATCATTTGGATAAACCTATTTTTGATTCTAGTTACCAGAGTACACATTAAGTTTTTAAAAGTTATCTTTGGAAAGTTGCTAAAGAAAGAAATCAGAAATTATCTCCTAATTATAGTGTTCAAGAAGATTTAAAAGGGGCAGGTCTCCATTCACTCCGAGCTGATTTTGCTACACGTACTTTTAACAGTCTTTCAAGACAATTAGGTAAGAATCATATTTTACCTTTTAAAATTATTAGTGAAATTTTAGGACATTCAAACGTTAAAAGAATTTTTAAAAAGTTATATTAATCAAGGTGAAATAATAATGGAAGGTGGAAATGAAGAAGATGAAGAATTTAGTGGTGAGGGTGGCGTTGGTGAAGTTAACCAATTGCTTACAAATGATGAAAGTATTCACTGGGGTAGCAATGCACGAATGGCCCTACGACACCGTTATCGTCATATGAATGTAAATACAATCTCTAATTTGGAAGATCACACTTACCCATTGGCATCTAAAGAAGCTTCACCAACCATAAATAATAATTCTCTATCAATATCTAATAATAATAATAATATACTTACTAATACAATTACAAATAACCCTATTGATAATATTGGTACAACTATTACTATCGATACTGCTACGACTAATGCTGCAGTTAATAATATTAATAATAATATTATTAATAATAATAATAATGATGATAATAATAATAATAATACTCGAATCGTTTATATATAAATAAAAAAAATATGTAAAAAATAATTAAATATATATTATACTATATATAACATGCAATCTTCTAACATTTATAATATATATATATATATATATATATATATATATATATATATATATATATATATATATATATAAAATGGACAATAATTGTTTATTGTTAGCTTTCAACTACATTCAAAAAACATCTTATGAACCAAATGATAGTTACTATAATCCCCGTCTTTATAAAAATCATATTCTTTATGAAGCTTCTGTTTTAGTAGTAAATATGTGTAATGGTTTTTGTAATGTAGATAAATCAGCTTTTCATTTCTCTCTTAAAAATATTTATACATCTCTACATTTAAAGGCAGATGAAGATGAAATGATTAGTGATGATGACGATGATGATTTGAATAAGTGCCTAGAATTGTTAGTAACCAAGTTTAATGTAAAATATGCTTGGGTTTATGGAATTAATCAAATCCTTTTTAAATTACCGGTATTGCAGTATCTTACTGTCTTTAATATAAGGAGTTCAACTATCTATAAATTTGGAGAAGAAATTAAATTAGATGAGTATTCCATACCAAGACCTATACAAGTTTATAATAAACGTAATAATTTTCCACCACCTTCACATAGTATAACTAATCTTTGTCAAATGCTCTCCAAAAATTTAATTAGAGGATATCAAGATTCTTTGAAGACTATTAATTTTTATGCAGATAGTAAAAAGAACCCAGATTGTAGACATTTACATTGTTCTTTACATTTCAAAGCCACCAAGAGCAATTCAACGTGTGCATGTTTATTAAATGAAATAAATCGCCTCATTCTCATGTTTTTATCCGCCAGTCAAGATCTATATTTAACCGAATACAAAGAATATATTAAATGCAATCCAAATCACAATGAACGCTTCTGTCAATTCATGGCTGGACGTGAAGTTGAATTCAAACTACAAACGCTACTACTCAGTATGATTTATCCCGAAAAATTTCATTGGAACTGTTATAGAAATGAAAATGGGATTTATGTGTCAGTAAAACTAATAGATTATCCAAGGAAAAATATATATAAATATAAATTAATTAAATGGCAAACTAGTCAATTTTCTAAGCTTATTATGACTGAAAAATCAATCAACCATCGAGATTCTAATTTCATTCAAAATATTATGATATTTTTGGGGTTTGATGAAATATATAATGTACATTTATTACCTTAGTAAATAAAAATGGAATCTATTATTAATAGTAATTTATATTTACCTACATCATCTGATGATTACTCAAGAATACTATCTTCAGATTCAATATCGTCATTACCTTTATTTTCACAAATTTCTTTACAACCCGAACCCGAACCCATACTTGAACCTGAACCCATACTTGAACCTGAACCCATACTTGAACTTGAACCCGAACCCATACTTGAACCTGAACCCATACTTGAACTTGAACCAAGACCTAAACCTAAAATGGAACCAGAATCAAAACTAGAACAACAAAAACAACCAGAACTAACAGATTTGCCATCTCCTAGACCACATTTCCCAAAAAAAGATAGAGGTAGTTTATATAGTCATGTATTTGATTATAAAGTGAAAAAGAATAATAAAGAATTACGATGATATCTATTGAAAATATACATTCAACAAAAATGTTCTCCTAAAAACAATGATGATGAAATGTCTAAATTTATTTATGAATTTGGTAATCAAAATCTAGAGGATATGGACGATGAAGAATTGAAAAATATTATAAATATGATAACTTTGGTACAAAATATATTATCAGATCACTCTTATGTTAAAGACTTCTTTCAATTATTTAAAAATGTTTCTGAACAAATTAAAGACATTGCTCTCCAGAAATATCCTCAGTATTTATCGTCAATAAACCTGATTTTTAAGCAGATTATAATTAGTTTACAACGCATTGAAAATAACAAGAATGAACATGTTGACAAATTATTAATGCTTCTTTCATTAGACATGAAAGATATGAAACACTATCAACCAATTTCTTCTAGTACAATAATAATACATGCCTTGGTTCAAACTGGAATAAGTTTAATTATGTGTGGTATAATAGAATTTATTAATAATCGGGGTAAGGTTCAGGCAGAATACGATGCCAATCAATTCTTTAATTTAAAAGAACATGATGAAGAATTAATGGAAAATGTTGAAGACAATGATGATAATCCAATAAGAAAAAGATTCAAACCTTCTTCATAAAAAAAAATATTTAAACATCATATGTGTTCAAACATCAGGTACCTTAGAAAAATCTTACAATACATTATGCCTACTATACAGTCCATCTTGGATACATCAGTGACAATGAAACAGAAGTGAAGTGCATGTTGTATGATTATATAAAAGGAGTTGAATATCATCTGAGCCTTCAGTTTATTAGCAGTCAGGATGCCCTCCGCATCCTCTCCTTAAAGACAAACTGACATAATGGGAAATTACTTGGAGAAAGCTGAAACGAACCCCAAATCTAGAAGTCCAAGTCCCTTTTTAGAAGAGGAAACAATGGATGGTAGGTAATAATACGAATATATAGATGTTTATATTCATTTTTTACAATATACCTTTTTTTTCTTATTTTAATATATGTTTTTTTTTTTTTTTTTTTTTTTTTAGAACAATCTACACAGCAGTTAATGTTGCCCCCCCTCCCGCCTGAAATGATTATAATAGAGGAAGATGATGAACAAGAGACGAATGATTTTGGGATATTGGAAATGGAACTCTGTATTATTAAAGAGAAGAATGTCGAAGGTGAAGAGAAGACTCACATAGTGTTCCAGATGCCAGCTAAAGTACCAGATTTATTATTAACGGGAGCGGATCCAAAGAATAATGTGTCTCATCAAGCAAGTACCTACAATATTCTCATGGCAGATGTGTCAGGATCCATGTTCATTTACTGGAATGGTGTAATGACAGGGTGGAACGAATATGTGGCACCTCATTTGGTAGGGAGAACGAATCTGTTCGTGTTTGGCAGTAAAGTTGAATTAAAACGATCAGAAACAAACCTAATAAATAGTGATTTTGCTAATGGTCAAACAGATTTGACTGGTGCCCTACAAACTATTGTACATGAGGTTTACCAATGTAAGGAGAGGTATATCAAAGTATAAATAAATAAATAAATTAATAAATATGTTTATTCAGGTAAGGTACATACATACAAGTGATGTTACATTAATGGATTGATATATAGATAGAGCTAGTACATACAATGCCTAAAGCCACTATTACGCAATGCGTTTCGGGCAAGAAAAACATTAATATCTAGAACTTAATACTAATTGAGCATAAAGAATAAAAAGTGTTGAAAACAAATACAAATAAAGATAAAAAAAAGGGGGAACATGACTGAAAAAGCAGCACAAATACAATAGGTTGACAAACAGTGTTGATTAAAAACAAAAAAATAATAATAATAAAATAAAATAACAGACATGGGTTGACAATAAAGGAGTGAGGTGGGTTACAGGGAATTTATTAGGTAGTGTTTAGTTTTTATCTTAAACTGGTTGAGAGAGGTACAGTCTTTAACATGGTTGGGAAGGTCATTCCACATTCTGGGTCCCTTGATTTGCAGAGCATTTCTAGTTTGATTAAGTCGTACTCTAGGAATATCAAAACTGTATTTATTCCTGGTGTGGTGCTCATGGGTTCTGTTACAACCTTCAATGAAGCTTTTGAGGTCAGGATTGGCATTACCGTTCAGCGTTTTATATATGTATAATACACAAGAGAGAATGTGCAGTGACTTAATATCTAACATATTCAGAGATTTGAGTAAGGGTACCGAGTGACGTCTGGGGCCAGAGTTGGTTATTGTCCTAATAGCAGCTTTGTGTTGGATAATGAGAGGACGTAAATGATTTTGGGTAGTAGAACCCCAAGCACAAATACCATAGTTGAGGTATGGATAGATGAGGGAGTAATAGAGAGTAACCAGGGCAGGGCGGGGTACATAATATCTGATCTTAGAAAGAATGCCAACAGTTTTTGAAACTTTTTTTGATATATTTAGAATGTGACCCTGGAAATTCAGCTTGTGGTCGATGAGAACGCCAAGGAATTTGCCATCTAATTTGTTACAAATTTGGGTATTGTTTATTTTGAGATTTATCTGATTAGAGGATTTATTGCCAAACAGAATATAAAACGTTTTGTCAATGTTAAGGGTGAGTTTGTTGGCAGTTAGCCAAAGATGGACTTTCTCTAGCTCAGTATTTACTGTGGCATTTAGAGCAAGGGGGTCAGGACTGGAGTAAATGAAGGTTGTGTCGTCAGCAAATAGAATTGGTTTGAGGTGTTGGGAGGCATTTGGAAGGTCATTAATGAAGATGAGAAAGAGGAGAGGGCCAAGTATGCTGCCCTGAGGAACACCAATGTTGATGGGTAGGGTGGGAGAAATTGTATTATTCACAGAAACATACTGGAGCCTGTCAGTAAGATAAGATTTGAGGTATTGCAGGGAGTGTCCTCTGACTCCATAATGATGTAATTTAAGAAGAAGGTTTTGATGGTTGACAGTGTCAAAAGCCTTACGCAGGTCCACAAATAACCCAACAGGAAACTCCTTTTTATCAAGAGCTGCGTGAATTAAGTTAATCATACTAATAAGTGCATCGTTAGTGCTTTTTTTGGGTCTGAAGCCATATTGACAAGAGCTAAGTATATTGTGTTTGGCTAGAAAAGAGTAAAGCTGCTTGTAGATTAGCTTTTCGAATATTTTTGACAAGTTAGGCAGGATTGATATAGGTCTGTAGTTGTTAACATGAGTGAGATCACCACATTTGTAGACAGGGGTTACTCTTGCTTTTTTTAGAATGTCAGGAAAGGTTTGGAGTTCAAGTGACTTGTTGAAGAGCAATGCAATAGCAGGGGCTAGAGATCTGGAGGCTTTTTTGTAAATTAAAGTTGGTATCTCCTCGAGGGCACTAGACTTGGTTTTAAGGGAAAGGATTATTTCATTGACATCAGTGGAACTAGTAGGCTTTAGGTACAGAGACTGTGGATAGTTACCTGTAAGATAGTCCTTAACATCAGTACAGGAAGATGGAATATCATTTGCAAGGGATGACCCAATGGAAGAGAAGAACCTATTGAACTCAATAGCAGAATCAGAGGCTGAAAGCTGACCAACGTTATTGGAAAGGAGTGTTGGTTTGTTATTTAAAATCTTCTTTGATCCCAATATTTGTGAAATTGTGCTCCAAGTTCTTTTAATGTTGCTCTTTATTTGGGTAAATTTATCTTCATAGTATTTAGTTTTGGCTCGTCTAATTATTTTAGATAGCAATAACGAGTAATTCTTTGAGAATTCTTTGGAGACTATTCCTAGCCTATACTTCTTCTCAAGGTCGTGTTTTTTGTTAATGGATTTAAGTATTCCCTTTGTAAGCCAAGGATTGTTAAGTCTTTTGCTTGTGACTTGTTTTGTAAGCATAGGACAGTGGGTGTTATAAAGGCTAAGAGTTGTTTGTAGAAAAGATTTCACTGCTAGGTTGATGTCCCCTATGTTACCTAACTCGGACTCCCAGTTGACATTATCAGCAGCAGTTATAAAATTGTTTATAGCAGTTTCATTGTGCAGCCCAAAGCTTAACTCCCTTGTCTCTAGAGGTGGTTTGCTAATGTTAGTTAAGAGAAATGTGGGGTAATGGTCTGTAGTGCTATCGGTGATTATACCTGAAGTAAGCGGAGAGGTTATGTTGGTCCAGATGTGATCTAGAGTCGTAGCAGTACTATCAGTGATTCTAGTTGGTCTAGTGATTAAGGGTATGAGGAAGCAGGAATTCATACAGTTGAGGAAGCTAACAGCAGTAGGGTGTTCAGGCTCGCAGAGGTCAATATTAAAGTCCCCTGCGATAATTAGATGGTTTTTGTTCAATCTGTTATCTAGTATTAGATTTCTAAGGTTTGAGTTGAATTCAGACACATCAGTGTTAGGAATTCTATAGACTGCACCCACAGACAGGACAGACTCGGCACCCTTGACTCTGAAACTGGCGAAGATATACTCCCCACAGCAGTCTCTAGTTCTAATTATTTTTAAGCATGTTAGTTCTTGGTGGTAGTAAAGAGCAGTACCACCACCTCTCTGCATTTGACGACAGTTGTGAATTGCCGAGTAGTTAGGCATGTTTCTTATTACTGACGGCCATCATAATACAACATTGATTCAGCCAAGTCATGTTATTGACAAAATGAATGAGGTTGAGAATAAAATTTGTGAGGTTTTTGTGTTAGGTGT
Organism: Procambarus clarkii; assembly: GCF_040958095.1. NCBI lineage: Eukaryota > Metazoa > Arthropoda > Malacostraca > Decapoda > Cambaridae > Procambarus > Procambarus clarkii. The sequence continues at coordinate 27,091,764 of NC_091188.1, read as the reverse complement.
GGGATGTGACTTTCCCGTTCAGTATAGTCTGGATATAAGGTCGCGTTTGCACAATGGTAGTACCAATATGCCTTCACTTTTCTGGGCGAAAACGTCAGATGAATTAGAGGAAGAGATGAAGAAAATTGGTGGATACATATCTGATGGAACTTCACCGATCCTGAAGTTGTCAGTGAAAGGTTTCTTACTGCCAGGGGGTATAGCCAAGGACAAATTCTACCTGAATGAGTGGGTATATTTTCTCTGTGAACAAGAACAAGTGAAACAACTTAGATTAATATATGGTAATAATGGATGTCACATTTCACCCCAGTTTCGTCGTATATCATTATTTGAGTTGAATGAAGTATTTCGACAATGGAATTCGGTTATTATTCAAATTAATAATAAGAAAAAACCAGTTCCTTCAGATGTATTGCCTTTAATGGAAAGAATTTTGAAATCAATTCAAGCTAGTGAGGAACTCAGTAGTAGATCTATTCGAGATCGGTTAGAACAAAAAGAATTTAAAAAATATGAATTAGAGTTAAGATCCTTGCTTAATAAAATAAGAGTAATATTAACCACTGAAAAATTCCAAAATGAAAAAGATCTGGCTGAAACTATTCTGAGTACAACAGTAAGAGGTGGAAAATATGAAACTAAATGTCTTCAGATGAAAGGTCATTCAGATGAAGATTATAGAAATGATTGTAAAATGTTCATGGAGATTTATGAAGAACAAAAAAAGTTGATAATGCGCATTAAAAATGATCCAGATGATTATTGTCAAGTAACAATGACCTCCACTATATCTGACTTGCAAGATCGAGATTTCCCCACGATGTTGAATAGTAATAATAAATATGAGTTTTTAAAACTGTTTACGATCTCTGGCATTCCCGTGTATGCTCCGCATAGTAACTCTGTAACAATCAATCCATGGTCATATAGTGTTAGAAGTATACTGAAATGGCCATATACTATCATGAGCCAGGTTGCCATAGAAAAGAGCAAAGTAGTGGAGTTGGTATCTGATAATAACTTTAATGCCATAATCCCGATCTTTTCTCAAGATGCTTCCCAAATTATGGCCCCATTAATGGGTACATGACTCTATGCGATGTGTGCGACTTATGCAATCACAAAAAATCCATACATTATTGATTTTGACATTCACATGGCAGCTTTAGGAGTGACCTGGATGAGGATTCTGTTTGAAAACCCAACTCAGCCTAGGCCCGAGTTTGTGCGATTGCGTATTGCACACATAGAAGCAACAGCAACATCGGGGTATCTCCACCGACCAAGTTTTAAGAAATATTGGCAAGTGCTTATCAATGACACGGCCCAAGCACTCATGACAGAGAGTTTTGAAAGAAATTTGGGGGAAAAAACCATAAAATGTGAGTCACTAATTAAACCTATGTTTATACTTTACTTACATCAACGAAGTGATGAGACTCCTCTAGAGGATAAAGTTGTTATCAAAGTTGTGAGGATGATTCTCTTAGAATACATTGGTCGTTGCCTTTCTAAATATAAGAAACAGGAAAAGAATTCCACACCCTTCACTGATTTCTTTGCCAAAACACTTGTTGATGAAAAGCTTAAAGAAGAATGGGTGAAGAACTACATTGCGACCTCAGAAAACCTAACCCTTAAGGATTTTTATACCTTAGAAGAGGTTGAGAAGACAGCCAGAAAACATTTTAAAGACGAGGACATGCAAAATATTAAGGAAAAGTTAATTGAACAGATCCCCATAGCTGTGGATATGAAAAAGGTAGAGAAGCTACGGGATGTTTTTCTGGCTGGAGATATATCTTGGTTTTCATTGCGAATTTTTGCTAAAGAAGTTGGTCTAAAGGAAGACGTTATTGACAATATGTTTAATGAACACAACGTGTTTATTTATACTGCACATGCCCTACAGTATAGAGACTCTCGTGAACGGCTAACTTCAAATGTTAGTGATAACGTCCAAGCTTTAGTGACTCAGCGGGTTCACCAGGAGAATTGTCTCAATATTTACAAGGAGTTTGAAAATATAATTGTTCAACATAAAAAGGATTTGTGGTTGCAGGAATATTTATCAACACACAGAGAAATTGTGCGCCCCATGACAAGGTCACAAATCCTAATAGAGGCTTCTGGACGAGGAGTTCAGGTAACAAATGATACTTTTGAAGAAGTGTATAAGAAATACCGACCAAATGTAGGGCAATGCTTGTCAATGTCGAAATTGTCCTTTTTACCTGATACCCAGTAAAAGGTATAATCAACACTTACATTTAGCACGTCATTATTCTTCAAATTATCCTCATCATTTGCACTCGGCAGCCTATTTTTGCAGGCATGAAGACATAGCAGATGCTATCCTCTACCAAGAGTCTATTAGTAAGTCTCAATTAGATAATGCTTTCATTGAGGACCTTACATTTTTACTAAATATATATCAAGAAATGGCCCCCTACTGATGATTAATTATTTAATAATTCATCCAGGGCCACCCGATGTGGGTGGGCCAACTCAATTGTTATTATTGCTGTGACCACCTCTGTTGATTTTCCCCTAGTAGTAGTATCTATCATTCATGCCCTATTGTACTCACTACACAATTTTATGATATTAAATTAGGTGGTACTGTTTTTTTTATAATATAATTATTGTATTTATGTATGTAGTTAGAAAAATATATTTATTGGAATGGTTGATTTCCTTCATTTTCCCAGAGCATCTTCACACAAATTTTATAGCATATTAACACAAACAAGGTTAAATCTGGCACACACACACACACACACAAACAAACATTACCCAAATAAAGAGCAACAATAAACAAACATGGAGAACAATTTCACAAATATTGGGATCAAAGAAGTCTTTAAATAACAAACCGACTCTCCTGTCTGGTCAGCTTTCAGCCTCTGATTCTGCTATTGAGTTCAATAGGTTCTTCTCTTCCATTGGTTCATCCCTTGCTAATGATATTCCATCTTCCAAGGGGGAACTATCCCCAGTCTCTGTACATAAAGCCTATTAATTCCATTGACGTCAATGAGATAATCCTTTCCCTTAAAACCAAGTCTGGTGCCCTTGAGGAGATACCAACTTTAATCTACAAAAAAGCCTCCAGATCTTTAGCCCCTGCTATTGCTTTGCTCTTCAACAAGTCACTTGAACTCCAAACCTTTCCATATATTCTAAAAAAAGCGAGAGTAACGCCTGTCCACAAATGTGGTGATCTCACAGATGTTAACAACTACAGACCTATATCAATCCTGCCAAACTTGTCAAAAATTTTTGGCTTCAGGCCCCAAAAAAGCACTAACGATGCACTTATTAGTATGCTTAACTCGATTCATACAGCTCTTGATAAAAATGAGTTCCCTGTTGGGTTATTTGTGGACCTGCGTAAAGCTTTCGATACTGTCAACCACCAAAACCTTCTTCTTAAATTACATCATTATGGTGTCAGAGGACACTCCCTACAATACCTCAAATCCTACCTTACTGACAGGCTCCAATGTGTTTCTGTGAATAATACAATTTCTCCCACCCTACCCATCAACATTGGTGTTCCCCAGGGCAGCATACTTGGCCTGATCCCCTTGCTCTAAATGCCACAGTAAATACTGAGCTTAATAAAGTCCATCTGTGGCTAACTGCCAACAAACTCACCCTTAACATTGACAAAACTTTCTATATTCTGTTTGGCAATAAATCCTCTAATCAAATAAATCTCAAAATAAACAATACCCAAATTTGTAACAAATTAGATGGCAAATTCCTTGGCATTCTCATTGACCACAAGCTGAATTTCCAGGGACACATTCTAAACATATCAAAAAAAGTTTCAAAAACTGTGGGCATTCTTTCTAAGATCAGATATTATGTACCACGCCCTGCCCTGGTGACTCTCTATTACTCCCTTATCTATCCATATCTCAACTATGGTATTTGTGCTTGGGGCTCTACTACCCAAAATCACTTACGTCCTCTAATTACTCAACACAAAGCTGCTATTAGGACAATATCCAATTCTGGCCCCAGACATCACTCGGTACCCAAATCCCTGAATATGTTAGACATTAAGTCACTGCACATTCTCTGTTTTTTCAACAATGTTCCCCCAAATAAAAATTATTATTATTATTATTATTATTATTATTATTATTATTATTATTATTATAAACACTTTAATAATAGTGGATATTCTATTTTCTAGTTCACTCTCTTGTTGGTTGGTGGCATCTTCTGTGTTAACATCTTACGCTCGTTCTTGAGGTACTAGTTCACTCTCTTGTTGGTTGGTGGAAACTTCATTCTTCTGTGTTAACATCTTATTCTCGTTCTTGAGGTAAATCAACTCTTTCTTTTTCTTCCTCCCTTATATATTCTATTTTCTAGTTCACTCTCTTGTTGGTTGGTGGAAACTTCTGGTAGATAACAACATTCTTCTGTGTTAACATCTTATTCTCATTCTTGAGGTAAATCAACTCTTTCTTTTTCTTCTTCAAGTGTGTTTCCATTCTTTTCAATTTTTTAATCAACTCAGCTTGTCTCTGCCTAGGGTTAATCTGGGAAAGCATCTTCGTACAACTTTTTCTTGGAAGGGCAGCAAAGCGTGTGTGGTGGGCTGGCTGGATGGCCATCCGTTAGTGGATGTAGTGAGAGTGGCCACGAATATTTATATATGTGGCTCAGCTAACACAGTGCTTCCGGCAACCAGCTATTAGTCAGAACCGGGACTTTTATGTGGTACTTATTACTATCTAGCTTATCTAGGCAATTCACAAACACAAGGAAAACAACATATGTCCCATACAGTCCTGCCCTTTCGATAACCTACACTGAATAATAATTACCAAGGCAAAATTTAAAAAAATAAAAACATGCACACTTTTATTTAATGAAAATTACAGTGGAATTAATATGGAATGAAACATGTCAACCCTTTGTGACCATTGAAAAAAAAAAATCCTTATTCTTGCATCTTTCATATTGTTAAGCTAAACAATGTCCCAGGTTCTTTCCTAAGTGCATGCTTTTGAAAATAATTTAGTTTTATTATCTTCTTAGCATGAAATGTTTCAGGATTGTTGTTATGGTAGTTTACATATATTATGTGTTTCTTCATACCCTAAAAAGATCAGAATATTTGCTATGATATATGAATCTTGATGATTCTCCCTTGTTTGCTTCATTATGTGTTTGTTAAAATTCCTAACCTCCCATTGAATCCAGTTATATTTATTTTTAACAAGAGAGTTTAGAATTGTTACGCCTACATCCATTCCCTTTATGTTTCTCCTACATTGCCAATGTATTTTCTCGGGCCAAACCATACTGAGCAACAGCACTTGCAGTTTGTATTCGACTTCACATTCAGCCATATATTGGCACATTCGTTCCTTATCCCTATGATTACTATTAATGTAATCTTTATATTCTGTCGTATATAGCTCTTGACTAGCCGATATGAACATAAGAGTAAGGCGGTTTATTTCATTCAACAGACAAGCACAAGTTGAACTACTCTCACCTTCTAAATGAAAATTACACTGTAGATCATTATTGCTGTTTTTATTTGTGGTATAGAAGGTAATACTCTTTGTGGAATCATGGTATCCATTAATCAAATTTTGGGCGAGTAAATGACAAAGATTTGTAATACTATGTAAAACTGGTGGAAATGTATAAATATTACCCCGACGGTATAATACATTTCGAGATTCATTAAAAGATTTATTTATTGTTATTTTGTATCCAAATGTGTGGATGTTCTTATTTCGGATATCGAAGACTGCCAGATTTTGTAAAACAGGTAATTGGAATAAGATTTGATTATTTCCATAGACCCAGACATATTTTATATCATATTCTGACACCAGAGTTTCTAGACATTCGCTTAAGTTATTTAATTCTTCTTGATTTTGGTTTAATTCTTCATCTGTTATTTCATCTTTGTTCGTTTTGGTATTTATATCTAGATACCTATTAATGCATTTGAAGGGGAAATGAAAGACCGATTTATCTACATAACAATAACCATTAGCCATATTTACTACTGAAGCAGAGGCTTCATATAGGATATGTCGTTTATGGACATATCCATTCGATTCAGAAAATGTTTGTATATAATTAAAAGCTAATAAAAAACAATTTTCCATTATTATTAAACCTCTATTTTTTTAAAGAAACAAATATACAGCATATGTTTGATATTCTGTTAAAATAAATTTTTTTATGAATTTATTATAACTAAAAAACAATAGGAAAAAAAGAAAAAAGTAGCAATGGGGTTAATAAGAATTTTAGTTGCTATAATCCTAATTATAGTCGTTATAATAATTATTTATTTACGCGGAAAACGTATCAATGTCAGTAAGGCTATCAGACATGATCCGATTCATGAAACAACATTACAATCCACCATCAGTCCAACAATAACAAAATTATCTGAAACATTACAAACCACCATCAGTCCAACAACAACAACAACGTCCTCTGAAGTACTTCAAGAAACAACATTACCATCCACCATCAGTTCAACAACAACAACAACAACAACAACAGAGTCCTCTGAAGAATCTAATATAATCATCTCAAAGTTGGAATCATTATTCTCCCCGTTTATCAGAGATATAAATACCTATAAAGGTCTCGTAATTATTCCTAAACCACCAATTTCGTATAATCCTAAGAATAGAATCGAAAGTGAGAATACAATCATTAAGCCTTTTAATAGCTTCCTTTTAAATTACAATAAAATCCACAGATATTTAGATAATAATATTGTCTCAAATAACACAAATTATGTATGGCAAAATTCTAGTTACGACAAGGGATATTATACCAAAAATCCAATTATTTTAATATTTCCTTGGAATATTAATGATTTGAAACCTAATGTTTATACAGATCAAAGTGAAATACAAGATGTTAAATTAAAAAACCATATAAATGCAGTACGGACCAAATCACATAATAAAAGAAAAAAATTTGACATGGACAAATTGTGGACATCATGTACGCATGCGGCAAGTCAAGATATATTTATCCAGGGATTCTCTAAGTATGATTTTCCAATTAAAGAAAATTCATTACCACCATTTGTGGTAATGAAACTTGAACTTCAAGATGGTAATAATGAGGTGGAATGTAAAATGGTGGCTAAGAACATTAATTCCTCAGAAACCTTTGCTAGCATTAAATTTAATATCTATGTGGAAATCTCGGAAGAAGAACAAGAAACAGGAGGAAGATCAGGACTCCTCCCTGATATAGTTTCCGATTATGAGTCCAGAAACGTAATATTCGAGAGAATGTAAAATTATGGTATCCTGTATTCAATGCAAGAAATAATTATTTTGAATGCTGAAAAATCAACATTGAATGTCCTATTCAAAATAATGTGCGTTTCATTTCATTTCAATAAGATAGAATTAACATTGGACTTCAAAATAGGTATTTTTTTCTCACCCCATAAAAAATGAGTGAAATTGTTAAAACAATCTTGAGTATGGTACATTTCCCTGAGGATGGGACCTCAGGTTTAAGAGAACGTATAAATATAAAAACTTATTTAAACAATGTTTCTGCTAAAGATGATGATGAAACAAGAACAATCATATTACTAAATAAATTGTTTCATTTATTTGATCTATCTGATCGATACATAAAATTAATAACTAAAACATATCCTCTTATTAAAAGTCAATATCAACAAAAGGAAACCATAGCTTTATTAAATAAACAATATGATGAGTGTAATATGGAAAAAAAATTCCTAGAGACTGCGATAGCAGAAAAAGAACGCGAAATACTCGATTTAAATAAACAAGTTGACAAGTTTACAACTGAAATAGAAAAACAAAAAAATATAATAAACAAAATAGAAATTGACAACAATGAATATGAAGAAGAATTGAAAACCCAAGTATTGTATTTAGGTCAATTAAAAGAATGTGAAGATAAAATAGAGGAAAAAGACAAACAAATAAAAGAATTAGATAATAGAAATATAGAAAAAGACAAACAACTAACAGAAAAAGACAAACAAATAACAGAATTAGGTAATCAAATTAAACAGTTAAATATTCTAATTAATTCAAATAATACTGAAATAAAATCTAAAAACGTTGAACTCAATAAAAACCTACAACTATGTACCACACAATTATCTGAACAAAAACAAGAAATAAATAGAATAAATGAAAAATTCACTCAAAGTCATAGACATATTAATGAAAAACATCAACTAGAAGAAACTTACAAAAATGAACTTGAGAAATGTAACTATGAAAAACATGAACTAGAAAAAACCTATATGAAACAAAAACAAGCCCATCAACGGCAATATGAGGAGTTATTATCACTCAAAACAAAAGAACTTGAGAAACATCGACAAGAAGAAGAAACTTATAAACAACTTCAGGACCAAATGCTAAATAAATATAAGGAATTCTTGGCGAATATAAACACAATAAATAATTCTAATAATACATTATTTAATAATTTTTTTAAAAAAATCTATATTATCAAATGATGATATAACTGAATGTTTTTCAAATATATTGTTTATAAATAATAGTTATTCAAGTGAAAAAAATAAACTAATTGAAGAAATAATAATAAAGATTATTGATCATTTTAATACAGAACACAAGAATTATATTCAACAAGAACACACAAATAGAATGGCTAAGTTAAATGACATTATTAACAATAGTAATTATAATAATAATGATCTACAACCGGAAAATATAGCAAATATATTATTTACTAACGAGGAAGAAAGAGGGTTATTTAATCATATACTAAATAGTTTCAAAACTAATATTACTGATGAAATAGTAGAAAAACACAAAAAAGAATTAATGCCTTATGTTGATTAAATGTTGTTTTAAAGCGTCAGTTACAAGAACCAAATTATTTGGCTAAAATGTTAGTAGATGAACTTGCATCTATGGATTTAGTTAAAGAAAAGATAATAGAACAACTTGCGGACTTATACAAATATACAAAAGAAATAAATTATGAAGTTATAAAGGTATATACTTTTATTACAATTATATATACAATTTATCAGAACGAACTTAAAAAAGACTTTAGCATACGAAATATAAAACACTTTTATGTAATTATTTTGCAAGTGATTCACAAATCATATGGTGATACTTCTAAAATATTAGCCATTCAACAAATGCAGGAATCAGAAAATTCGATATTAAAACAAACAAATAAAGAAATGAATTCTAAAATGTTAGTCATGGCTTCTGAATTAAAAGAATCGAAAATACATTTGTCGATGATTAATACAATTGACGTTTCTTCAGACTATGATGAAACTCTAGTAGAAAAGTTCACTTCTATTATCAGAACTATTATTAATGAACTCGATGCTTACCTATCAGAGAAGTGCCGAAAAAAGTATTTGTTATTAGCATTTGATCAGATTAAAGTAAAAGAAATATTTTGTAGGAATAGTGTTGCCAAAAATGAAATGAAACAATTATTCTATTCTCTTTCGAATCATATTTCTAAATTTATATTCTGCGCCCAGTTCTATAAAAATCTTGTTACGGTAATAAACGATAAAATTCTTATGCCTTCTATTCAATTAAACCTATATTTTTCACAAAACCTATATGACATCGATACTATGAAAACAGCTTTATTAAACTCCCAAAATATAAAGAAAGCTATTAAAACCCCTTCTGTTTTTCCCATTATATATAATATTAAGGGTTTAACACTGATTGGAGAAAAAATTAACATTAACGACGATGAAATTTACAAAAACCAAATAGTGTCTATTGATAACAAGGATAACAATTTAAAATTACTTACATTATTGAACAGTGATGATATTGAACAAGAAAAGAAATGGTTTATTGAAACACAAATAATAAAGAAGTATTTAAATGTAATCGGCGATGAAATCATTTTAAAAACAATTTCCTCTCAGAAAGTTTCATCACAGGGTACAACAAAAACATCAAAAACATATAAAACAACAGATTCGGGGACAAAACAAAAAGATGCCAAACAACGATCAAAATTAAATACCCAAGACAGACGAAAAAATGAAATATTGACTCTGAAAAAGAATCAAAGAGGAAAACAGTTCATGAATAGGAGAGGAACAGATGGAAAGCAATTGGAGGAGGAAGTTGATATTAATCCAATAAATGACACCAGTTCATCAGTTGAAGGTAAAGAATGAGGATATTAAATCAATAAATGACACTAGTTCAATAGTGCTAGAAGAAAAGAAGGAGGTTGAAAAGGAAATAGAAGAGGATGTAATAATGCTAGACGAAAAGAAGGATGATAAAAAGGACTTTTTTTTTGGGGGGGGGGGGGATAATAATAAAAGAATTAAAAAAAGGAGTAGCAGGTCGGGGAGTAGGCAAATTAACTCAACTCCAAAAAAAGAGGGAAAGAGAATAGAAAGATTTAAAGAAAACATTCAACCTTTGATTATATACTACTTATCCATTAAATTATGTGTTTATGATCTAACAAAATAATCAGAATTAGAATTTAGTAATCGGCCTATATTAATAAAAATATAGAAAATATTAATGAAAATAACTTGTATTGATTCAGCAACCTATGGTGGAGGGAGGGGGATGGGATAGTGGTATAAAAGGAGAATTTCTGCCTATTTAAGAGTCACAAACCCTTGCTCTCTCTCCAGTGTCAGGTATACAGTCTACTGAAATTAAGCAGTTTATCATTCAGTAGGGTAGTGGCGGGCGTCATTACAGTTTAACTATTGATCCATATGCAGTCATCTAGTCCATCAAGAATTACATAACAACAAGCTTCAATAATCAATTCCTTACCAGTTCAGTTTATGAATCAAATCATAAAAAAAAACACACATTCTATTTCTTATTGTTATAGTACCTACATTAACTACTTATGTGCGCAATGATCAGGTACAAGGAACAAGTCAGAATATACCACTTCCTAAGCCATTTGGAAACATATAAAGAGAGTATAGTGTAAAATGATTGACTTGTAATTATTTGTCTCTTTCAGGTAAATTAACATTTAGAGATTGATTTTTTATTCATTATACTACAGTAAAACACAATTATAATAGTAATTTTAATTTATTGTTATTCGTTCTTTCCTCTCTCTATCCTCCACCACCCCTTGTTTCCGAACTGATGAAGGGTTTCGAGATAACTACTAACTCTTCTGAGGAAGCAAAAGAACAAGCTGAAAGAGGCCAAGCTGCATCTGTCTTACTTGAGCAAATGTCTTGTTTGGTTGAATCAACGGTAAAAGCAAGGTCATCTTCTTCATCTTCTTCCTCATTATCGTCTTTATCGTCGTCCTCATCGTCGTCCTTATCGTCGTCCTCAGACGCATTCGAAAGTGACCAGTTGATTGACAAACTAAAGGGCTTGGTACTAAATAAGGCCATAAAGAGAAAGATGAAGAAGAAAGAAAAGGCACTAAGGAAGCTTGATTCTAGAAAAATCAAATGGCCATGGTCTTCAGATGGAGATGATGACACCAAGTCAGGGGAGGAATGGGAGAAGCAGGAGAATGTGGAGGAACGTGTCTTCGGTCAGGAAACAACAACAGGCACAGGTATGTATTTGTAATTAACTTTACTAATAAGAGGATTAATTTCAGTTGTACGTTATTTATTTTTTTGTGATTAAAAGTTTTTTTTTTTAATCTGTGAATTCCTATGCTCTGTTAAAATTTATTCGGTAGAGAATATATTAATGTCTTTCTTATTTGCTACTACACAGCTCCGCAACTTCCCAAAAAGAGATGTCGAAGTGACAGACACTAAATGGAAGATAGAAGTTGTTCAGACCATTCGGAATTTACTTTTTTTTTTTTTTTACCGAAGCCATCATGGATAAAATCACACAGACTGGAGAAAAAAATGAGGAATGCCTGTATAGCAGAACCTTGAAACCGGTTTCTGAATGTTGTTGGCTGCATTGTGGTGGCTTATTTCCCCAAGGAAATACTTTTACAAAATAAGCATGAATGGACAGTTCAATCAGAAAATAGTAGTAGTTGTTAGTCACTCTAAATAAATAATTGGGGTAAAAAAAGGTAAAAGAATGAGATACTGAATATATTATATTATTTCCACAAATTAATTTATTTTATTATCCTACCCCAACCCAAATTTTTCCAAAAGGCTCCCAGGCCCCCACCTTTTTCTAGTATTTGGGCATTTTTTAATTCAAATTCACTTTTTTACGTAACTTCTTCAACCCAGCAGCCAAAAGCACCGGTGTCGAGCAATAGTGGGATCGCATCCGTGAGTGGGCATCCCGTAGCAGTCATACTCCCCAATTTCATTAACTTTCTGTCGCCCACAAGTTAAGGTAAAGAAGCTGCGCTGAAAAAAAAATTGAAATAATGCTTATTGATGTCACAGAGAGAACATCAATACACCTCAATCAAAAGAATATTGATTAGAAAAAACGATGAACACCACCAACCTCAAGCAGAAGAATACTGATTTAATAAAAATTTTGGGACCGTTGAAGGTTGAAGTCAACATTTTTAAAAGTGATATTTTAGATAAAGTGTTGAAAACCTTGTGATCAAACTCATGGCGGCGAAGTCCACCTAGTAATGTAATAGCTGGTTGCCCGGAGCAGTACTGTGTCAGTTGAGCCATATATATAAATATTCGTTGCCGCCGACCACTCTCACTCTTATATTACATCCACTGATGGCCAGCTTCGCTGCTCTTCCAAAGAAAAAGTTGTCCGAGATGCTCTCTCCTCAGATGAACCCCAGGATGGAGAATAGGACACCAGATACGCTGAAAAAAACCTTGAAACTATGCTGGGAAGAGGAAGAGGAGACACTAATATTGAATATAGAGAAAGAGTTGTTACAAATAATCCACGACATCAAGCTGAACAACACCAACCTCAAGCAGAACAATACCGACATCATCAAGCAGAATGAGACAATACTTTTGAAGACAGACCAAGAGTTGTTACAATTAATCAGCAAAATAATCACCAACATCAAGCAGAACAACACCGACATCAATCAGAACAACACACTATTGAAGATGATAGAGCAAGAGTTATTAAAAATAATCACTTACCTGAAGCAGAACTACACAGACCTCAAGCAGGAGATTGATGATTTAAAAAATGAAATTAAAGAGTTGGAAGGCTGAAACAACCCGCCTTTCTTTTGAGGAATTGATATGTGCAACCACTTGGAAGTCATATTAATTTATAATGGGACCAAAGAGCCAATGTTATTCAAAACTCCCGCACAGTGACTGACATAGTGACTGACGTGGATACATCACCGACCTGAAGAAGAAGAATACAAACCTCTGGCAGGAGATTGCTGATTTAAAAAAAAAAACTTTCGAACAGTTGAAGGCTGCCTCATTTCATTTTTAATTCCACTGTAATTTTCACTAAATAAAAGTGTGTATGAATTATAAAATATATTGCTTTATTTTTTTTTTAATTTTGCCTTTATTATTCTAGTGTACATAGGTAGGGGAATGGGGGCACCTTTTAATTTCACTGTAATTTTTCACTAAATAAAAAGTGAGCCCAGAATGGGAACAGATGTAGTATAATTAAAAAGTAAGATGATAATGTCAGTATGGCTGGCACTAGTTCCGGTGAGTGTCAGTACAAGTTGTCATATGTCCGTATTGTGAAGACTGTCTAGATACGTGAAGGTGGGTTTGGAGTGAATGAGGACGACGCCTTGCACCCACCTCCTCCAAATAGATGGGAGGGGGGACAGGAGACATTTATAGCTTTTTGGAGACATGATATTTAAGCATGATCTCATTGATATATCAAGTGATTCTTCCATTGAAGTTGGGGAGGAGGAAAACATCTATTTGGAGCCGAGGAAATAATCATTAAATTTTGTGTGTAAAGTTACTTCACCCGATTATCCCACGCTGGGCTGGATGCCCATTCATCTTTAAAAATTCGTATGTACAAAGTAGTGGGTAATTTTTCTTCATATTTAAAAAAACTACGGATAGTTAATTGGATGAGGGTATACTCACACACAACATATTTGTGTTTTTTCAGATGGTAACTTAAGTTGTCATCACACCCATTAAACAAAACCAATTCATCATCTTGAAATACTACTTTAATTTAGTCTATTTCAATTTTTTCCTGTGATGAGGCCTATGACATCAAAATCAATTGATAGGTATTTTCAAGCTTGACTCCATTATTTTGTCTCATGAATAATTCATATTTTATTCCCCACTTTAGTAGTATTTCTTCAAGTTTTATTAACATAATCTTTACAGATTCAATTTCCCATATTTCATTGGGGTTAGTAGGGTTGGGTTCAGTCTTTTCAGATTCAGCTTCCCATATTTCATTGAGGTTCATTGCTTTGCCTGTAGGGTTGGTTTCACTCAGAGTCTTATCATTTTCAAAATTTGCTGTTGTCTCGTTAATATCAGTCATAATGATGATCTATTTCAAATCTGTGAATGTAAAAAAAAAAAAAAAATATGTTAAGGCATATGTAACTTAACTGATCAATCAACATTTTTATCTAAGATAGTATAAGGTGATGCAGGACTAATAATTAGAGTAAGACCAAACAAGACCCTACCTTACCCAAACTAAGTCAATATAATTATATTATCTTATTATATTATAATATTATCAAAGTGGACTCACTAGATACAGCACAGGACTAGGGTTGTAACTGACAGTTGAATTCTTTTATATCTATCTTTTCAAATTCTGACTTGAGGAGTAGGAGGATGAGGAGGAGGAGGAGGAGGGGTAGGGGTGAGTTAAATCGCCTTCAAGTATATAAAAGCGTTATGCCCAGTATTATTACCTCAGTGTTAAGTGGTCTGATGCAGCATGCATATATCCATAGTGATAACTATTTAATATTATTTAATTGTTGACATATACAACAACTATGGATTCACCACTTTCTATAAATATGTTAATGATGACCCTTGATAACATATACCAAAACAAGATGAAAGAAAAACTTCCAGATACATTTGGAGCATCATTTCAGAAGATGATTTGCTATGCTGAAAACAGTTTAAAGTCTTCGGAATTGTAAGTATCATTATTATAATATGTTAATAATATATATCATATATATATTTTTATAATATCCATACCCCAATAAATTATTACTTATTTTTTTTTTTTTCGTTTTGTTTGTAGGTATGAAAATCTTTTAAAAACATTGAAAGAAAAAAAGAAGATAAAAAGAATAAGTGCAAATGTCCCACATGGAATCCTATCCCCTGAAGACGACCCTGCTATTCTTCATGATATAAAGGTCAACTGCTATGGCCCTGATGACACAACCTACAACAATGATCCTGAAGTTCGAAAAAATGTTCCTCGTGGTGTAACACTCTTGGAGTTTAAGGGACAGTTTGATTTAGTGATCTTTGCCAATAAAAAATTTACTGGTGGTATTGGTGATGAGGATGATAAACAACCGGAAACAAATGATCTATGGAAACAATATTGCTTAGAAGATCTCAGTACTACTACTTCTAAAGTAGTTTGTATGACTAAAGTGAATGGTGAATCAGCTCATTTCAGTGGCAGATACATTAATGGTAAATTTTTTTTAATTACTGGGAGTAAAAGTGTTCATATGTTAATTGGAGAAAGGGAAGACATTGAGCGGTATGATGGAGAACGTTATGTTGTTGCTAAAGTTGTGGCCAGATCACTGTGGGATACATTGAATAATATGGATATTATGAATCGACATTTGGTATATAGTATCTTACACTATACTAAATGTACAGCTGTGTGTGAGCTTCTTCAACCTGACAACCAACATATTGTTAACCTCAGTCACTTGGATAAGCATCAACTCAACGTTATCTGTTTTACTCCATTGTACAACGAATATGAAGAGACTAGCCTTCTTGCATTACCTCCACACTACACACTCAACCTGTTTACGGCATTAGGCTTTACATCTGCCTATTCAATAATTGAAGCTAAAGATGTAGTGAAACACCAGAATAAGGTAGGCAAACAAAAAAGTCTATTGTACAAGGAAGTGCCAATTTATATTATCACATTTTTCAATACAATTTCTTTTATGAAACTATATTATTAAATTATTTTTACAGGTGCGAAGTGATCTTTACAAAGAAGGTGAAGTTTTTTATTTTCTAAATGAGAATGAAGAAACAATTGGAATGATAAAAGTAAAAACAAGATGGTATGTAATACTTATAGCCTTGAGGGAAAAAGCAGTTTATTGTTTTTTATCCAAGAAAAAAAACAAGCAAAATTGGAGTTTAGAGAATAATATTCACTTAACTCAATTACGACTAAATGAAATTCAGAAATGGCTCAAGTTCTCGATTTATATTTTACAAAGATGTAAGGTGAGTATGATGGGTAAAGCACCTACCTACTTTGTTTTCATAAAAAGACCCTCTTAAGAAATTAATTATTTGAAAAATTAGGTTGAAAAATAAGGGATTTATAACACTAATAAATAATTATCATTACTTTCAGGAAATGGGGACAAGTTTTCTACAGTGGTTAAATGAAAAAGTAGAAAAAAAACATATTGCTGTGGAAGATATTAGGCCCCAATTTCCAACAATATGGAGCAGGTTTCTTTTTGAAAAAAATTTGACAGACAATTTTGAAGATGATGAAGAAGAAGAATTAGGTGGTTAGTTACCATTAACTTTAGTAAACAGTGGAAGGCATTGGGAAGACAACCAACTCAGTTACACATTTTCATCTTGATCATCTTTAGAAGTCTATAGAGACAAATTACCGTCTTCATTACTGTCGAGAAGTGGACTAGGGACAATTAATTAAAATATGTTTTCTAGTAACACCTGTGGTAGGGATGACATCTTTTAGACTGGAGTTTGTATTGATTTACACATGATATATAAAGTGTTCATCAATAAAAATAAGTAAGTAGTTAGGTAGTAGTGTAAAAAATGTAGTAAAATTTCCACAATTAAAATGTCTATTTTTATCACAGAATTTCCACTTGGTTCCCTATATTTTTCTTACCATTATTTCAACTTTTTACTAAGGGATCTGGTAAAGGATTTCAGCTGATAAACTCTATAGTCCCAATTTTAAGTCTATGAGTCAACAGGAAGAGGAGGAGGAGGAGGAGGAGGGGGAGGGAGATTGTGTATTATATAAAGAGAGAGAGAGAGAGAGAGAGAGAGAGATGCCTCTCTCAGTCACTAACTAGTCAGTCTAATACAACACTCACATTTTGTTTTCATAGCAATGAGAGAAGAAAAAAATCGTTTGGAGACTTTTAAGGACTGTAACTTCAGTGTAAACAGTCATGTACTTGCAAAGGCGGGTTTCTATTATACTCATAAAGCAAATATTTTAGAATGTTCAATGTGCCATTTTCAAATTGATGCCACGAACGTAAACAAAGATGAAAATAGAATCATTGCTTTACATAAGAAAGAGAAACCAGAATGCACATTTAATCAGAACGTGAAAAGATCTATTTCTAAGAAGTTTGATTCATATGACAGTTTATGGTTTGAAAAGGAACGTTTGGATACCTACATAGATTGGCCACTTGAATGGTTAGAACCATCTGATTTGGCTCGTGATGGCTTTTACTATCTTCGAACAAATGACCACGTTGCTTGTGTCTTTTGTCGAGGCATTGTTGGTTCCTGGGAAAGAGGAGACACTCCCAGAGGCGAACATCAGTATCACTTTCCCCATTGTCAATTCATTCGAAACCAACCAGTGGGAAATTTTCCACTGATATTTAATGAAAAATTCGAGGGTTATTCCATTCCACTGAGAAATAGTAAAAATTCGTCCTATAGACAAGGAATAGATGTCTGTGGTCTAAGTCCTATGACAGACAATGGAGTTCACCAACATACCATCGCCAAGCGAAAAGAATACTTAACACTTGAAAGTCGCCTAGCAAGCTTTAACAATTGGCCTGAACGTGTAACACAGAAACCAACTGAATTGTCAGAAGCTGGATTCTTCTATTGTGGTTTAAGTGATCATGTGCGCTGTTATCATTGTGGGAATGGACTTCGAAACTGGGAAACTGATGATATACCATGGGATGAACATGCTCGCTGGTACCCAGAGTGTACCTTCCTCTTCTTGATGAAAGGAAAAGAATTCATTGATCAGGTATGTCAGCTAAGTAACTTGAAATGAAGGTTGACTATTATTATTGTAATCTTTATAAAAGCCATTTGTAACATTAACTTTATTTTTTTTTTCAGGTTCAAGGGGAAAGGCCACCTTATGAGACAAACCCTTCAATAACCCATATCAATGAAGATCAACACAAACTTATTAAGGAACTAGACATAACTAAGCACCTTATTTCAATGGGTTTCCAGGAAGATCATGTGATGACAACGTATCAAAATCAACTCAAAGAGAAGGGGTTACCTTTCTTTGACATTGCGTCATTTATTGAAGCAGTCTTGCAGTACATAGAAGACGAAGTTAGAAAACTTCTAGTAAATAAATTGGCATTGGCTGAAGTTGATGTTGTCCCAAGCCCACCCATGTCTGATGGAAATGAGTTGGCTTCTGACACAAACCAACAAGTAGAATCATCTACAACTTTAATGGAATTGGCATTGGCTGAAGTTGATGTTGTCCCAAGCCAACAAATGTCTGATGGAACTGAGTTGGCTTCTGACCAAAACCAACAAGTAGAATCATCTACAACTTTAATACAGCCTATAGTAGATGAATTGGCATTGGCTGAAGTTGATGTTGTCCCAAGCCAACCAATGTCTGATGGAACTGAGTTGGCCTCTGACCAAAACCAACAAGTAGAATCATCTACAACTTTAATGGAATTGGCATTGGCTGAAGTTGATGTTGTCCCAAGCCAACCAATGTCTGATGGAACTGAGTTGGCTTCTTACCCCAATCAGCAAGTAGAATCTACAATAGTTGATGAATTGACATTGACTGAAGTTGATGTTGTCCCAAGCCCACCAATGTCTGGTGATTCTAACCCACAACCATTATTTGGTAGAATAACTGATCAAGTTGCCGCTCTCCCAAAGTCAGAAGGTACAATTAGACACAGAGTGATTGAGTGTAAGATTTGTATGGAGAAGGAGAGTGAGTTAATGTGTTTACCTTGTAATCACATATGCACTTGTTTCAAATGTGCATCAAACATATCCACATGTCCAATTTGCAGAGCTGAGATAAAATATACTATTAAAGCAATTATGTCATAGTAAAGAATATTTTAGATGTGTGATAATGATATGATATGTACGATTCGAGAGCAATACTGCAAAGCCTAACATGTTTGAATTGATGGAAATGAACGTACAGATGTGCTGGTGGCTGAAGGTGCTGAGGGAGACCATATTGAAAATACTTCATACCCAAGACTCTTCTAAGAAATTAGAAAACATCATTGTCAAGAAAGTTGTGTTGGATACAAAAATATGTCCACACCTACAGTAATAAGGATGATTTTAGACCATTTACATAACATAATGTATCCTATCTATCAACCCGGCTGGAAATATATGAATTTCAAATCCTATTATTCCTATAATAAATACCTTATAATTATTATTGACGAAATATTATTCCTCTCCCCAGATATAATCTCAGATGAGGAAAAGTTGTAGTTTAGCTATACCAATGTGTGTGTGTGTATCCTTTCAAAATAGATATTTCAATTTTTTTTTTGTCTTTAAGGTAGTATAAAAGTGTCACTAAGGTTGCCTGCAGCAGAACACAGTTTATGGATTAATTAGTGGTAGAGTCGCAATCCAAGCACACTACACTACATACTACCTCTTGATATAACTTTCTAGACAGTGAAAGTGAACAAACAAGCAGTACTATTCAATCTCTGGCGGAACTGAAGAAGCAAACAACCATTCCACAAACTAGTCAAGCCAATCAACCAACTTGTCTGTCAACTGATCTACAACCACCCAACCAATCTGTCCATCAACTGGTCTACAACCACCCTTTTTCTGTTGGAAGTTTCTTTCTAGGGAAGTGGATAACAATTGATCATATAAAATAAGAGAGCACATACTGTTTTTCATAATGGTTGCACCATATGAATTTGATGACATGCAATTGTCAAGGTCTTTAGTACGTGTCTCAGGCAGTGTCTATAACACAGGAGTCATTTTAGACTTAAGCAGAACATCCACTTTCGCTGCTACAGTTCCAGTGGACCCATTGCCTCCGAAATTAGCAGGACCCAGAACACAACAGCAACTATTGCTGAATATTAATAAGCTGAAACATGAAAACCATATTATTCAACAAAATTTGTCAGTTTTGTATAAAATGTTTAAAGAACAGGAGAAACAAATTTCTATGTTGAGAAGGGGTATAAGGGAATAGAGCATCCAAAAAAGTTCCTTTTCTGAAACCACTATCTCCTCCTACTTACTCAACACACCCACCATCTCCTCCTCCTCCTCCAATTAATTCTCTCAATCCATCATCGTCCCCTACAATTTCTATGAGAATCAGGTAATTGTCACCTGATCGTAGAATTATGTTAAATCAATAATTTAAAAAAAAATGAGTGAAATTGTTAAAATAATCTTGAATACTATAACATTCCCAGACAATGGTTCCTCGGGTTTGAGAGAACGTATATTCATAAAAACTCTTATTAACAATTTTGTTGTTGTGAATGATGATGATAAAAGAATAATTCTATTATTGAATAAAATGCTTCATTTGTTTACTATCTCTGATCGATATATTAAATTAATAACCGAAACATATCCTCTTAAGAGTCAGAATCAACAAAAACAAACAATAGCTCTTTTGAATAAAAAATGTAATGAATGTGAGAATGAAAAAAGTGAATTAGAAATTAAATGTGGAAATCAAGATGCCACAATAACAGATTTAAATACAAATGTGAGAGATTTAGAACTTACTATTGTGCAGCTTACAGAGAAATTAGGAGACCAAGAAAATGAAATAGAGAATTTAAAGAAGGAAAATTCAACTCTTCAAGATAATCAAATGAAGCTTAGATTCCAATACGATGATGAAAAGAAACAGTATGAAACAGAATATGCATTTATGTTAGATGAGAAAGATAGACAAATTCAACATATCTCCGAAGACAAAGACAAACAAATAAAAGACTTAGCTGATGAAAAAGAAAAACTAACTGATTTAATAAATTCAAATAATACTAGTATAAGTCGTCAACAACAAGAAGAATTAAATAGGAAAATAAATACAAATTTAATGTCTCTTAAGGATTACCAACTAAAATTAGCTGCATGTGAAAACGATATAAGGATCCAGAAAATGCAATTTCTGGAATGCCAACAAGCCTTACAAAAATGCAACTATGATAAACAATCAGACCAAGAAGAATATAATAATGTATTAGTATCCCAAAACCATTATGTTCAAGAATGCCAACAAAAACTACTAGATTGTGAAAATTCTAAAAAAATAAAGTATGACGAATATAATACATTAGTAAAGAATATAAATGAAGCAAATAAATATAATATTGAAACATTAGAGCAACTTTATACAAAACCTACATTATCGAATAGCGATATAATTCATTGTTTTTCAAGCATATTTCCTTTAAATGATGATAATGAATCGAAAGCAACAGGAAAATCACAAATTGAAGCAATAATAAATAAGTTCATTCATCAGTTAAATACCAAACGTGATAACTACATTCACGAAGAACGTGAAAAGGACATTAAAGATAGGATTTCCCGTTTAAATTATATTAATAATAATGATCTACACCAAAATAATAATATTCTTAATATTTTTACTAACGAAGAAGAAAGAAATTTATTTAATCAAATATTAGAAAAATTTAAAACTAATATTATCGATGAAACAGTATATGAACACGAACATCAAATAATACCTTATGTAAATGAAAATGATCATTTAAAACGTCAATTAGACGAACCTAATTATGTTGCTAAATTGTTAATAGACGCGGTGGCATCAATAGTTTTAGTTAAAGAAATTATAACCAAACGAATTGTTGACCTGGAAAAAGATCATAAAGGAACGAATGAGGAAGTTATAAAAGTTTATGCATTCGTTACTATTCTATATACATTATTCCAGAAGGAAATAAGGCAAGATTTGAATGCAAATAATATACAACGCTTTTATTACATTATCTTGAACGTGATTCGTAAGTCCCCTTCTGATAATATTCATGAAATACTGGCTTTACAACAACAAAATGATTTACATGTTAAGACCTTACAAGAAGAAAATGAAACAATAACTTCTAACCTGTTGACCATTCAACAGACAAATGCTAGTCTCCAGGATTCCAACAAACAAATGCTTTCAGAATTAAGTGAGACAAGAATGCATTTGTCGATGATTAACCATCATGAGACTTCGGTGGACCCCATAGAATATGAAGAAACTCAAATGAATAAATTCACATTAATCATCCAAGCTGTCACTACTCAGCTTGATGCTTACTTGGCCGGGACATGCAACAACAAGTATTTAAGATCAGCATTCGAAAAACTCTCAATGAGAAAAATGTTTTGCAAGAATGAAATGGCGAAATCTGAAATGATGCAATTATTTATTTCACTTTCAAATCATATCTTCAAATTTATATTCTGCGCCCAGTTCTATAAGAATCTTGTCACGGTAATAAACGATAATATTCTTCGGCGTTCCATTCAATTAAACCTTTATTTTTCAAGAGAAATGTATAACCACCGAGATATACTATCTGAAATATTGAACATACCGATGATAAATGAAGCTATAGAAATAGCACCCCCTTTTCCCAATTCTATACAATATTAGTAAATTAACACTGATAAATGGTACGTATTCTATAAGCAACAATGAGGATAATAATCAAATAGTGTCTATCGATAACGAAAAAAAGAATTTAAAATCGATTGCGTTATTACACGAGGCTAATATGGAAGCAGAAAAATCGTGGTTCCTTAAAAACCTAAAAGTTAAGTACGAAAGTGTATTGGGTGATAAAAGCATTTTAAAAGCAATCGCCTCTCAGAAAGTTTCTTCGCCTGAAACTGTTGAGAAAACAACCACACAAAAAAGAGATAAAACGAACTTTATAAGACGCAAAACAAAGGACAAAAGATAAGACTCAAGGCAGGCGACAAGTCGAGGCATTAACAGAGAAAAAGAATCTAAAGGATAGACATATAAACACTATAAGGGGAGGAATAGTTGAAAATAAATAAGAGGATGTCGATGGTAAGCAGTCAACTCATTAGAGAAAGGAATTTTGTAAATACCTCCCCCCCCCCTCAAAAAAAAAAAAAAAAATAAGAGACATCAGAGATTGGAAAAGGGGTTCAAGTTCATAGTAAGTGTGAGTTTGTAAAGATTTGCCACCATTCTCCAGTGTGTAATAAGCCAAATCAACTCGATGAGGATCTTTGGTGTTATGGCCAATTTTCACACAGGCATTACTAACCTTGTAATTAACCGAGATTTCAAATGACAAGGTATATTTTAATTGTTTTGGATTTCATCTAGATCAGGTGTCTGATCAGCAGGCAATTCCCAAAAAATAACGAAAACATTGTTGATATTTTCAAGCTTTATTTTATGTCATATCCTATATCAAAATGGCAATTGTATAAAATGATGATTCTTCAGTTATCACAAAAATATATTTATTATGAAAATGAACATGAGCTTCTGATCAATCACATCCATCGTAAAGGTGAGCTTATATATGTCGATTACTTTAATGAAGTTATAGCCAGTGTAGTTTTGAAGATGGTATGGCAGCATTCAACTAAGCGACTCTCTAATTATTGAGTCACAACTGCAATATACAACAATGCTGAGTTGGGGGATGATGGGGGGGGGGGGAGCTAGAAGGGCAAAAGATAAGCGAGTTATGGTAGGTGGCGACAGAAACACTGCAGTTAGTCTTATTCAACTCCTGCTAAGAGGTCCACACCTTCGGGCCAGGCTCCGCATCATATCGAAAGGTTATTATAGATGGCTCTCTCAGCTACAGAGATATTTAATATACTAATGTATGTGTGTATGTTTCTTATTCTTTTTCAAATAATTTTTTTTTCTTTCACGGTAGTAACCTGTCCATCAACTGCTCAACCACCACCCAACCAACCTGTCCATCAACTGGTCAACAGCCACCCAACCAACCTGTCCATCAACTGGTCAACAGCCACCTAACCAACCTGTCCATCAACTGGTCAACAGCCACCCAACCAACCTGTCCATCAACTGGTCAACAGCCACCCAACCAACCTGTCCATCAACTGGTCTACAACCACCCTTTGTCTGTTGGAAGTTTCTTTCTAGGGAAGTGGATAACAATTGATCATATAAAATAAGAGAGCGCACAGTGTTTTTCATAATGGTTGCACCATATGAATTTGACATGAAATTGCTAATAAGGTCTTTAGTACGTGTCCGAGGCAGTGGCTATAACAGAATAACTGATGGTTCGGTTTGTTTAGACTTAGGCAGAACATCTGCTTTCGCTGCTAGAGTTAGAGTGGACCCATTGCCTCCGAAATTAGCAGGACCCAGAACACAACAGCAATTATCTAAAAGAAGCAACATTGGAGTAAATTCAACTGGAGCGGCAATTCCATCATCTTCCACAGTAGGTCAGACTGTTGTTGCAACAACTTCCCATGAACTCAGTGCAGAAAATGCCAGTAGAAGTGTAAGACCCGCCAGACTCAGAACACATGGACCTATCAGTATTTCCCAAGGAAGCGACATTGGAGTAAATTCAACTGGAGCAATAGGTCAAGAAAATGCTGGAAGTAGTACCAGACCCGCCAGACCCAGAACCTATGGACGTACCAGAATTTCCCAAGGAAACGAGATTGGAGTAAAGACTGTTTCAACTTCCCAAAAGCGTCCTTGTCCCCAAGACCCAAGTGAAGAAAATCAACCCATAACAACAATGAAGGAAATTCTTCTTGCAAGTAAAGGGTCCCGTATTTTAATCTTGACCCACCAACAGGTTCATCAATTACTTGCCAATACGTTGACCACAGAAAAACTTGTGCTGGATATGAATAATCTGATCCAAGAAAACAAAGTTCTTCAACATAAAGTGTCACTTTATCAGGAAATCTTTAGAAACAAGGAGAAATTAATTTCTATTATTAAGAAAATGGGAATAAAGGTTGCATAAATAATTATATGATTATTTAAGATGATTTTTGTTGAATTCATAACATGATAAACTCTGTCAATGTTTCTGAGGTCAATAGCATATGTTATCACAGAATACTTTATGCTGTGTCATATATATTACTTTGTAATGTGAATGTGGATTTGTGTGTATGGTTCTAGTTGAACCAAGTTTCATTAATAGTATATAAAAAAATATTAATATGCAGTATATATCTGGGCAAACTATTCCAGATTTAATCGATATAAGCAATAATTTTTTTATATTTTTCCCCCATCATCATATTCCTCACCTTTTAATCAAGATATGAAAAATTTTATGGCTTGTGTGAGTATTTTAGTTCAAAAATTATTTAGTGAAGGTAATGTAAATCAAGCAAATATATATGTAATAGATAATAATGATAATAATAATAATAATAATAATTATAAACCTCTGCCAATAAATATATTTAATATAAATTCATATGTGGAGGTAGGTTTACTAAGAAAAAATAAAGAATCAACCAAATTAAAAATACATTTTTTAACTACTAGTGATGAAATAAAAGCTATTTTAACTATTCAGTAAAAAAAAAAAATATTTCTTTTATGTTGATATATAGAAGAAAAGACACAAGGATTAATCAGTATAAAAGATGCTGTGTATAGACAATGATTTAAAATACGAGCAAGAGCGATTAGAAACATTTATTAATTGGCCTGTAAGTAACCCAAAGCCCAAAGAGTTGGTAACTAATGGCTTCTTCTATCTGAAAAAAAGAATAGAATGCGCTTGTGCATTTTGTTATGTCTATGTAAATTCTTGGGATGATATTTAAATTATATTATGAGATAAAACATTCATTCTGATGACAGCGTCATATGTGTGCACTGGATCTCTCAAGTAAGACAAACAGGCGTTTACATAAGTATTTTGGGTTAAAGGAACCGTGGATACTTTTTCCCAATACCTATCTAAATTGAAGAGGTTATAAATCATTTTATCTCCTTTACCATGGACATTAATAAGCATGTCCACTATTTTCTTCACTTTGTCTGTAATTATTTCTCTGAAGAATTTCTCATTAAGGATACATTTTTTCTTGACAATTTTTTGTTGTTGTTTTTTTTTGGATGATACCATGACTATTATGATTGCCTTGGAACTTCCTGCCTCCTCTTATACAAAAGTATAATTAACATAAATCTATATCAGATTCCTTAAATATATATATGTGTGGTGAAAATAAAATTTAATTATCTTCTTTTAGCAACTGATGTGATAAAAATCTTTTCATCAATAACATTATAATATAGTTTGTATATTATTTTAAATTTTGAATTATATCCTAGTTAGTAGATGAATAATTGGTGTTCAGGGAGAAAAGTAATCTGTAATCCCCAACTCATTATGATATAATTCAAATTGGGGAAAAGGATATAATTTATAGTTTTATCTTATAAGATAAAGGTATATTATCATCTCAGAGGATTAGTTATAGTTTGCATTCTGTAATTGTATAATTTTTGTAGTGATGCTGAAATAGACTGTATAAAGAGATTGATATACTCACACTCACTGAAGGTCCTGAAAATCTAAGAGCTGTGGAAGATTTAAAATCAGTAGTTAACAAGAGTAATAATATACACGATTTTTAGGATCTGGACCAGTGAACATGGATGGTAGTGTGAAGTAAGTGTGACCGAAGTTTATTAGGGGGTACTTCTTTCTTAATGTTGATGATGTACTCTGGGTCACCTGATCTAAAAAAAATAATAAATATTATGGGTGATAAGACAAGCTGAATAAGTCAACCTAAGCTTAGTTTAATATAAAACTCGACCAAAAAGATAGTGGAAAGTGTTCTTCACAACCGGACGCCCTGGAGTCTGGCTGAGGTAACCTCGCTGTATATAAGATGGCGCGTGTCGCCGTCGTCGCCACCACAGTGTTCAAAACCACAGCAGTCTAACCAACATCCTACAAGAAAACTCATTCTCCTACAGCTACAGCACCTGCTATTTGAGAGAATTAATTATCTGCAGTAGAATAATAAGAATATACTGCTCATACACGTTTGACGGGGCCGGCGCCTGCTTCTCTGACAGCATCTCGTGCTGGGTTTTGTATGTGTACAGAAGAGCATGGAAGGGGAAGTATTCAAGATAATAGTCTTGTGTCTACTAGTTTCCACGAGAGTTGAGGCTGACACAATGGTCGGTCCCGAGAAGATCAAGGTCAAGGGGGACACTGCAGATTACATCCAGATGTCTGCTAATAATAACCTCATTGTTGGACATCAGAACCAACAATCAGCTGCAGGTAAGATCAGTCATCCATATATACACACATACTCCAATTGAAAGTTTATTTAAAGTCAATAGTTATGACCAGATTCTTAGACACATTAAGTAAGATAACACAAATCAAGTGGTAATTTCTATATAAGAGACACAAAATATTAACCTTACTTACGCCTTATTATCTGTTTTACAGGACTGTTTCTATCAGCAACGTATGATTCTGTCTCTCTGGTCAGTCACTCTGCCGGCTTCCCCAGTGCAAAAGAAGAAGAAGAAGAAGAAGAAGAAGAAGAAGAAGAAGAAGAAGAAGAAGAAGAAGAAGAAGAAGAAGAAGAAGAAGAAGAAGGAAGAATAAAGTTATTTACCGATTGCATAACACACATTCTTCACTTACTCCATTTCTAACACAGGTTATGTCCTTGTGGCAAAGAGCCAGTTTTTATAGCTGAGATGATTTCCAGTCACTGCAGTTATTTTTCCTTGTGGCAAAGAGCCAGTTTTTATAGCTGAGGTGATTTCCAGTCACTGCAGTTATTTTTCCTTGTGGCAAAGAGCCAGTTTTTTATGGCTGAGGTGATTTCCAATCACTGCAGTTATAGAGAGCTAGTTTACTAGTGTCACAACAATTATTTCCCTGTGGCAAAGAGTCAGTTTAATAAATAATAAGGCTTAGGTGAATGTATATTATTAAACAAGCATATTTAACAATAACAATTTTTTTTTTTTTTAATTTCTTCAATATTTACCATGGATGTACATTTGTATGCTAAGTTAATATTTGCTAACATTAAATCGTCATGATAACGTTGAAGGTATTTTGATCCACAGATAACTCCACTTTCATTTTCATTTTTTTCTGTTTCTGTTTCATTATTTTGAATAGTTTCCAATGCAATGTGTTTCATGTCTGAGCGTATTTGAGTCAATTCTGTATGAATTCGAGCAGCTCCTATACTACGGAATGATACAAGTTCCATGGGTCCTGTGGAAAGACCACCACGTCGTCCTCGAACTGGTGCTCCGGTCAGTTCAGAAAATACAACTTCATCTGCTCGTGAAGTGTGCATCGTAGCATTTGCGCGGTGATTGGTAACACACATATAAGAACCTTCATATAAACTAGCTAAAACTGGCTCATTATCTCTATTTAAATATGGTTCACCCGTATAGGGATTCATAAGGATTCCAGTACAAGTTTTTCGACCCCACTGTAGATGTTCAATAACATTTTCAAAAGTGAGAGTAAAAGCTGCATCCATGTAATTCAAATTATCAAAGGTATTGCAATATAAATCTGGAGCTTGTCTTTTAAGTGAATGAGGGTTAACTAAAACATCAATGGGTACATTTGATGGAAACATATCACCCTGACTCAT
>NC_091188.1:26888095-27062418 GCF_040958095.1 Procambarus clarkii | reverse complement strand
ACATCATGTTAGGGATGTTGTGGGCTCAAGGAGCAGCTGATAAAGTTGGAGGGGGAGCAGGGTCGTCAGGAGCGGATGAGCGTTCGAGCGTGAGATCGTTCGAGCGTGAGTATACAGTAAACACGGTAAGGATCGCAACATTCCCTTATTAAAAGGAGGGGCTTCCACTTTTTTTATTCAATACCTCATTCACTATGCAAATAAGAAGATGTTACGATTAACTGTACTGAAATATCCTGGGACAAATATAGCTGATCATTTGGATAAACCTATTTTTGATTCTAGTTACCAGAGTACACATAAAGTTTTTAAAAGTTATCTTTGGAAAGTTGCTAAGGAAAGAAATCAGAAATTATCTCCTAATGAAGAATATAGTGTTCAAGAAGATTTAAAAGGGGCAGGTCTCCATTCACTCCGAGCTGATTTTGCTACACGTACTTTTAACAGTCTTTCAAGACAATTAGGTAAAAATCATATTTTACCTTTTAAAATTATTAGTGAAATTTTAGGACATTCAAACGTTAAGTAATTTTTAAAAAGTTATATTAATCAAGGTGAAATAATAATGGAAGGTGGAAATGAAGAAGATGAAGAATTTAGTGGTGAGGGTGGCGTTGGTGAAGTTAACCAATTGCTTACAAATGATGAAAGTATTCACTGGG
Organism: Procambarus clarkii; assembly: GCF_040958095.1. Classification (NCBI taxonomy): domain Eukaryota; kingdom Metazoa; phylum Arthropoda; class Malacostraca; order Decapoda; family Cambaridae; genus Procambarus; species Procambarus clarkii. The sequence continues at coordinate 27,061,756 of NC_091188.1, read as the reverse complement.
GTAGCAATGCACGAATGGCCCTACGACACCGTTATCATCATATGAATGTAAATACAATCTCTAATTTGGAAGATCACACTTACCCATTGGCATCTAAAGAAGCTTCACCAACCATAAATAATAATTCTCTATCAATATCTAATAATAATAATATACTTACTAATACAATTACAAATAACCCTATTGATAATATTGGTACAACTATTACTATCGATACTGCTACGACTAATGCTGCAGTTAATAATATTAATAATAAAATTATTAATAATAATAATAATGATGATAATAATAATAATAATACTCGAATCGTTTATATATAAATAAAAAAAATATGTAAAAAATAATTAAATATATATTATACTATATATAACATGCAATCTTCTAACATTTATAATATATATATATATATATATATATATATATATATATATATATATATATATATAATATATAAAATGGACAATAATTGTTTATTGTTAGCTTTCAACTACATTCAAAAAACATCTTATGAACCAAATGATAGTTACTATAATCCCCGTCTTTATAAAAATCATATTCTTTATGAAGCTTCTGTTTTAGTAGTAAATATGTCTAATGGTTTTTGTAATGTAGATAAATCAGCTTTTCATTTCTCTCTTAAAAATATTTATACATCTCTACATTTAAAGGCAGATGAAGAGGAAATGATTAGTGATGATGACGATGATGATTTGAATAAGTGCCTAGAATTGTTAGTAACCAAGTTTAATGTAAAATATGCTTGGGTTTATGGAATTAATCAAATCCTTTTTAAATTACCGGTATTGCAGTATCTTACTGTCTTTAATATAAGGAGTTCAACTATCTATAAATTTGGAGAAGAAATTAAATTAGATGAGTATTCCATACCAAGACCTATACAAGTTTATAATAAACGTAATAATTTTCCACCACCTTCACATAGTATAACTAATCTTTGTCAAATGCTCTCCAAAAATTAAATTAGAGGATATCAAGATTCTTTGAAGACTATTAATTTTTATGCAGATAGTAAAAAGAACCCAGATTGTAGACATTTACATTGTTCTTTACATTTCAAAGCCACCAAGAGCAATTCAACGTGTGCATGTTTATTAAATGAAATAAATCGCCTCATTCTCATGTTTTTATCCGCCAGTCAAGATCTATATTTAACCGAATACAAAGAATATATTAAATGCAATCCAAATCACAATGAACGCTTCTGTCAATTAATGGCTGGACGTGAAGTTGAATTCAAACTACAAACGCTACTACTCAGTATGATTTATCCCGAAAAATTTCATTGGGACTGTTATAGAAATGAAAATGGGATTTATGTGTCAGTAAAACTAATAGATTATCCAAGGAAAAATATAGATAAATCTAAATTATTTAAATGGCAAACTAGTCAATTTTCTAAGCTTATTATGACTGAAAAATCAATCAACCATCGAGATTCTAATTTCATTCAAAATATTATGATATTTTTGGGGTTTGATGAAATATATAATGTACATTTATTACCTTAGTAAATAAAAATGGAATCTATTATTAATAGTAATTTATATTTACCTACATCATCTGATGATTACTCAAGAATACTATCTTCAGATTCAATATCGTCATTACCTTTATTTTCACAAATTTCTTTACAACCCGAACCCGAACCCATACTTGAACCTGAACCCATACTTGAACCTGAACCCATACTTGAACTTGAACCCGAACCCATACTTGAACCTGAACCCATATTTGAACTTGAACCAAGACCTAAACCTAAAATGGAACCAGAATCAAAACTAGAACAACAAAAACAACCAGAACTAACAGGTTTGCCATCTCCTAGACCACATTTCCCAAAAAAAGATAGAGGTAGTTTATATAGTCATGTATTTGATTATAAAGTGAAAAAGAATAATAAAGAATTACGATGATATCTATTGAAAATATACATTCAACAAAAATGTTCTCCTGAAAACAATGATGATGAAATGTCTAAATTTATTTATGAATTTGGTAATCAAAATCTAGAGGATATGGACGATGAAGAATTGAAAAATATTATAAATATGATAACTTTGGTACAAAATATACTATCAGATCACTCTTATGTTAAAGACTTCTTTCAATTATTTAAAAATGTTTCTGAACAAATTAAAGACATTGCTCTCCAGAAATATCCTCAGTATTTATCGTCAATAAACCTGATTTTTAAGCAGATTATAATTAGTTTACAACGCATTGAAAATAACAAGAATGAACATGTTGACAAATTATTAATGCTTCTTTCATTAGACATGAAAGATATGAAACACTATCAACCAACTTCTTCTAGTACAATAATAATACATGCCTTGGTTCAAACTGGAATAAGTTTAATTATGTGTGGTATAATAGAATTTATTAATAATCGGGGTAAGGTTCAGGCAGAATACGATGCCAATCAATTCTTTAATTTAAAAGAACATGATGAAGAATTAATGGAAAATGTTGAAGACAATGATGATAATCCAATAAGAAAAAGATTCAAACCTTCTTCATAAAAAAAATATTTAAACATCATATGTGTTCAAACATCAGGTACCTTAGAAAAATCTTACAATACATTATGCCTACTATACAGTCCATCTTGGATACATCAGTGACAATGAAACAGAAGTGAAGTGCATGTTGTATGATTATATAAAAGGAGTTGAATATCATCTGAGCCTTCAGTTTATTAGCAGTCAGGATGCCCTCCGCATCCTCTCCTTAAAGACAAACTGACATAATGGGAAATTACTTGGAGAAAGCTGAAACGAACCCCAAATCTAGAAGTCCAAGTCCCTTTTTAGAAGAGGAAACAATGGATGGTAGGTAATAATACGAATATAATAGATGTTTATATACATTTTTTACAATATACCTTTTTTTCTTATTTTAATATGTTTTTTTTTTTTTTTTTTTTTTTTTTTTTTTTTTTTTTTTTTTTTTTTTTTTCTTTATAGAACAATCTACACAGCAGTTAATGTTGCCCCCCCTCCCGCCTGAAATGATTATAATAGAGGAAGATGATGAACAAGAGACGAATGATTTTGTGGATATTGGAAATGGAACTCTGTATTATTAAAGAGAAGAATGTCGAAGGTGAAGAGAAGACTCACATAGTGTTCCAGATGCCAGCTAAAGTACCAGATTTATTATTAACGGGAGCGGATCCAAAGAATAATGTGTCTCATCAAGCAAGTACCTACAATATTCTCATGGCAGATGTGTCAGGATCCATGTTCATTTACTGGAATGGTGTAATGACAGGGTGGAACGAATATGTGGCACCTCATTTGGTAGGGAGAACGAATCTGTTCGTGTTTGGCAGTAAAGTTGAATTAAAACGATCAGAAACAAACCTAATAAATAGTGATTTTGCTAATGGTCAAACAGATTTGACTGGTGCCCTACAAACTATTGTACATGAGGTTTACCAATGTAAGGAGAGGTATATCAAAGTGTTTCTTATTACTGACGGCCATCATAATACAACATTGATTCAGCCAAGTCATGTTATTGACAAAATGAATGAGGTTGAGAATAAGATTTGTGAGGTTTTTGTGTTAGGTGTGGGATGTGACTTTCCCGTTCAGTATAGTCTGGATATAAGGTCGCGTTTGCACAATGGTAGTACCAATATGCCTTCACTTTTCTGGGCGAAAACGTCAGATGAATTAGAGGAAGAGATTAAGAAAATTGGTGGATACATATCTGATGGAACTTCACCGATCCTGAAGTTTGTCAGTGAAAGGTTTCTTACTGCCAGGGGGTATAGCCAAGGACAAATTCTACCTGAATGAGTGGGTATATTTTCCCTGTGAACAAGAACAAGTGAAACAACTTAGATTAATATATGGTAATAATGGATGTCACATTTCACCCCAGTTTCATCGTATATCATTATTTGAGTTGAATGAAGTATTTCGACAATGGAATTCGGCTATTATTCAAATTAATAATAAGAAAAAACCAGTTCCTTCAGATGTATTACCTTTAATGGAAAGAATTTTGAAATCAATTCAAGCTAGTGAGGAACTCAGTAGTAGATCTATTCGAGATCGGTTAGAACAAAAAGAATTTAAAAATATGAATTAGAGTTAAGATCCTTGCTTAATAAAATAAGAGTAATATTAACCACTGAAAAATTCCAAAATGAAAAAGATCTGGCTGAAACTATTCTGAGTACAACAGTAAGAGGTGGAAAATATGAAACTAAATGTCTTCAGATGAAAGGTCATTCAGATGAAGATTATAGAAATGATTGTAAAATGTTCATGGAGATTTATGAAGAACAAAAAAAGTTGATAATGCGCATTAAAAATGATCCAGATGATTATTGTCAAGTAACAATGACCTCCACTATATCTGACTTGCAAGATCGAGATTTCCCCACGATGTTGAATAGTAATAATAAATATGAGTTTTTAAAACTGTTTACGATCTCTGGCATTCCCGTGTATGCTCCACATAGTAACTCTGTAACAATCAATCCATGGTCATATAGTGTTAGAAGTATACTGAAATGGCCATATACTACCATGAGCCAGGTTGCCATAGAAAAGAGCAAAGTAGTGGAGTTGGTATCTGATAATAACTTTAATGCCATAATCCCGATCTTTTCTCAAGATGCTTCCCAAATTATGGCCCCATTAATGGGTACAAGACTCTATGCGATGTGTGCGACTTATGCAATCACAAAAAATCCATACAATTATTGATTTTGACATTCACATGGCAGCTTTAGGAGTGACCTGGATGAGGATTCTGTTTGAAAACCCAACTCAGCCTAGGCCCGAGTTTGTGCGATTGCGTATTGCACACATAGAAGCAACAGCAACATCGGGTATCTCCACGACCAAGTTTTAAGAAATATTGGCAAGTGCTTATCAATGACACGGCCCAAGCACTCATGACAGAGAGTTTTGAAAGAAATTTGGGGGAAAACCCCATAAAATGTGAGTCACTAATTAAACCTATGTTTATACTTTACTTACATCAACGAAGTGATGAGACTCCTCTAGAGGATAAAGTTGTTATCAAAGTTGTGAGGATGATTCTCTTAGAATACATTGGTCGTTGCCTTTCTAAATATAAGAAACAGGAAAAGAATTCCACACCCTTCACTGATTTCTTTGCCAAAACACTTGTTGATGAAAAGCTTAAAGAAGAATGGGTGAAGAACTACATTGCGACCTCAGAAAACCTAACCCTTAAGGATTTTTATACCTTAGAAGAGGTTGAGAAGACAGCCAGAAAACATTTTAAAGACGAGGACATACAAAATATTAAGGAAAAGTTAATTGAACAGATCCCCATAGCTGTGGATATGAAAAAGGTAGAGAAGCTACGGGATGTTTTTCTGGCTGGAGATATATCTTGGTTTTCATTGCGAATTTTTGCTAAAGAAGTTGGTCTAAAGGAAGACGTTATTGACAATATGTTTAATGAACACAACGTGTTTATTTATACTGCACATGCCCTACAGTATAGAGACTCTCGTGAACGGCTAACTTCAAATGTTAGTGATAACGTCCAAGCTTTAGTGACTCAGCGGGTTCACCAGGAGAATTGTCTCAATATTTACAAGGAGTTTGAAAATATAATTGTTCAACATAAAAAGGATTTGTGGTTGCAGGAATATTTATCAACACACAGAGAAATTGTGCGCCCCATGACAAGGTCACAAATCCTAATAGAGGCTTCTGGACGAGGAGTTCAGGTAACAAATGATACTTTTGAAGAAGTGTATAAGAAATACCGACCAAATGTAGGGCAATGCTTGTCAATGTCGAAATTGTCCTTTTTACCTGATACCCAGTAAAAGGTATAATCAACACTTACATTTAGCACGTCATTATTCTTCAAATTATCCTCATCATTTGCACTGGGCAGCCTATTTTTGCAGGCATGAAGACATAGCAGATGCTATCCTCTACCAAGAGTCTATTAGTAAGTCTCAATTAGATAATGCTTTCATTGAGGACCTTACATTTTTACTAAATATATATCAAGAAATGGCCCCCTACTGATGATTAATTATTTAATAATTCATCCAGGGCCACCCGATGTGGGTGGGCCAACTCAATTGTTATTATTGCTGTGACCACCTCTGTTGATTTTCCCCTAGTAGTAGTATCTATCATTCATGCCCTATTGTACTCACTACACAATTTTATGATATTAAATTAGGTGGTACTGTTTTTTTTTATAATATAATTATTGTATTTATGTATGTAGTTAGAAAAATATATTTATTGGAATGGTTGATTTCCTTCATTTTCCCAGAGCATCTTCACACAAATTTTATAGCATATTAACACAAACAAGGTTAAATCTGGCACACACACACACACACAAACAAACATTACCCAAATAAAGAGCAACATAAAACAAACATGGAGAACAATTTCACAAATATTGGGATCAAAGAAGTCTTTAAATAACAAACCGACTCTCCTGTCTGGTCAGCTTTCAGCCTCTGATTCTGCTATTGAGTTCAATAGGTTCTTCTCTTCCATTGGTTCATCCCTTGCTAATGATATTCCATCTTCCAAGGGGGGAACTATCCCCAGTCTCTGTACCTAAAGCCTATTAATTCCATTGACGTCAATGAGATAATCCTTTCCCTTAAAACCAAGTCTGGTGCCCTTGAAGAGATACCAACTTTAATCTACAAAAAAGCCTCCAGATCTTTAGCCCCTGCTATTGCTTTGCTCTTCAACAAGTCACTTGAACTCCAAACCTTTCCATATATTCTAAAAAAAGCGAGAGTAACGCCTGTCCACAAATGTGGTGATCTCACACATGTTAACAACTACAGACCTATATCAATCCTGCCAAACTTGTCAAAAAATTTTGGCTTCAGGCCCCAAAAAAGCACTAACGATGCACTTATTAGTATGCTTAACTCGATTCATACAGCTCTTGATAAAAATGAGTTCCCTGTTGGGTTATTTGTGGACCTGCGTAAAGCTTTCGATACTGTCAACCACCAAAACCTTCTTCTTAAATTACATCATTATGGTGTCAGAGGACACTCCCTACAATACCTCAAATCCTACCTTACTGACAGGCTCCAATGTGTTTCTGTGAATAATACAATTTCTCCCACCCTACCCATCAACATTGGTGTTCCCCAGGGCAGCATACTTGGCCTGATCCCCTTGCTCTAAATGCCACAGTAAATACTGAGCTTAATAAAGTCCATCTGTGGCTAACTGCCAACAAACTCACCCTTAACATTGACAAAACTTTCTATATTCTGTTTGGTAATAAATCCTCTAATCAAATAAATCTCAAAATAAACAATACCCAAATTTGTAACAAATTAGATGGCAAATTCCTTGGCATTCTCATTGACCACAAGCTGAATTTCCAGGGACACATTCTAAACATATCAAAAAAAGTTTCAAAAACTGTGGGCATTCTTTCTAAGATCAGATATTATGTACCACGCCCTGCCCTGGTGACTCTCTATTACTCCCTTATCTATCCATATCTCAACTATGGTATTTGTGCTTGGGGCTCTACTACCCAAAATCACTTACGTCCTCTAATTACTCAACACAAAGCTGCTATTAGGACAATATCCAATTCTGGCCCCAGACATCACTCGGTACCCAAATCCCTGAATATGTTAGACATTAAGTCACTGCACATTCTCTGTTTTTTCAACAATGTTCCCCCAAATAAAAAATATTATTATTATTATTATTATTATTATTATTATTATTATAAACACTTTAATAATAGTGGATATTCTATTTTCTAGTTCACTCTCTTGTTGGTTGGTGGCATCTTCTGTGTTAACATCTTATGCTCGTTCTTGAGGTACTAGTTCACTCTCTTGTTGGTTGGTGGAAACTTCATTCTTCTGTGTTAACATCTTATTCTCGTTCTTGAGGTAAATCAACTCTTTCTTTTTCTTCCTCCCTTATATATTCTATTTTCTAGTTCACTCTCTTGTTGGTTGGTGGAAACTTCTGGTAGATAACAACATTCTTCTGTGTTAACATCTTATTCTCATTCTTGAGGTAAATCAACTCTTTCTTTTTCTTCTTCAAGTGTGTTTCCATTCTTTTCAATTTTTTAATCAACTCAGCTTGTCTCTGCCTAGGGTTAATCTGGGAAAGCATCTTCGTACAACTTTTTCTTGGAAGGGCAGCAAAGCGTGTGTGGTGGGCTGGCTGGATGGCCGTCCGTTAGTGGATGTAGTGAGAGTGGCCACGGATATTTATATATGTGGCTCAGCTAACACAGTGCTTCCGGCAACCAGCTATTAGTCAGAACCGGGACTTTTATGTGGTACTTATTACTATCTAGCTTATCTAGGCAATTCACAAACACAAGGAAAACAACATATGTCCCATACAGTCCTGCCCTTTCGATAACCTACACTGAATACACTGAATAATAATTACCAAGGCAAAATTTAAAAAAATAAAAACATGCACACTTTTATTTAATGAAAATTACAGTGGAATTAATATGGAATGAAACATGTCAACCCTTTGTGACCATTGAAAAAAAAAAATCCTTATTCTTGCATCTTTCATATTGTTAAGCTAAACAATGTCCCAGGTTCTTTCCTAAGTGCATGCATTTGAAAATAATTTAGTTTTATTATCTTCTTAGCATGAAATGTTTCAGGATTGTTGTTATGGTAGTTTACATATATTATGTGTTTCTTCATACCCTAAAAAGATCAGAATATTTGCTATGATATATGAATCTTGATGATTCACCCTTGTTTGCTTCATTATGTGTTTGTTAATATTCCTAACCTCCCATTGAATCCAGTTATATTTATTTTTAACAAGAGAGTTTAGAATTGTTACGCCTACATCCATTCCATTTATGTTTCTCCTACATTGCCAATGTATTTTCTCGGGCCAAACCATACTGAGCAACAGCACTTGCAGTTTGTATTCGACTTCACGTTCAGCCATATATTGGCACATTCGTTCCTTATCCCTATGATTACTATTAATGTAATCTTTATATTCTGTCGTATATAGCTCTTGACTAGCCGATATGAACATAAGAGTAAGGCGGTTTATTTCATTCAACAGACAAGCACAAGTTGAACTACTCTCACCTTCTAAATGAAAATTACACTGTAGATCATTATTGCTGTTTTTATTTGTGGTATAGAAGGTAATACTCTCTGTGGAATCATGGTATCCATTAATCAAATTTTGGGCGAGTAAATGACAAAGATTTGTAATACTATGTAAAACTGGTGGAAATGTATAAATATTACCCCGACGGTATAATACATTTCGAGATTCATTAAAAGATTTATTTATTGTTATTTTGTCTCCAAATGTGTGGATGTTCTTATTTCGGATATCGAAGACTGCCAGATTTTGTAAAACAGGTAATTGGAATAAGATTTGATTATTTCCATAGACCCAGACATATTTTATATCATATTCTGACACCAGAGTTTCTAGACATTCGCTTAAGTTATTTAATTCTTCTTGGTTTTGGTTTAATTCTTCATCTGTTATTTCATCTTTGTTCGTTTTGGTATTTATATCTAGATATCTATTAATGCATTTGAAGGGGAAATGAAAGACCGATTTATCTACATAACAATAACCATTAGCCATATTTACTACTGAAGCAGAGGCTTCATATAGGATATGTCGTTTATGGACATATCCATTCGATTCAGAAAATGTTTGTATATAATTAAAAGCTAATAAAAAACAATTTTCCATTATTATTAAACCTCTATTTTTTTAAAGAAACAAATGTACAGCATATGTTTGATATTCTGTTAAAATAAATTTTTGTATGAATTTATTATAACTAAAAAACAATAGGAAAAAAAAGAAAAAAGTAGCAATGGGGTTAATAAGAATTTTAGTTGCTATAATCCTAATTATAGTCGTTATAATAATTATTTATTTACGCGGAAAACGTATCAATGTCAGTAAGGCTATCAGACATGATCCGATTCATGAAACAACATTACAATCCACCATCAGTCCAACAATAACAAAATTATCTGAAACATTACAAACCACCATCAGTCCAACAACAACAACAACAACAACAACGTCCTCTGAAGTACTTCAAGAAACAACATTACCATCCACCATCAGTTCAACAACAACAACAACAACAACAACAGAGTCCTCTGAAGAATCTAATATAATCATCTCAAAGTTGGAATCATTATTCTCCCCGTTTATCAGAGATATAAATACCTATAAAGGTCTCGTAATTATTCCTAAACCACCAATTTCGTATAATCCTAAGAATAGAATCGAAAGTGAGAATACAATCATTAAGCCTTTTAATAGCTTCCTTTTAAATTACAATAAAATCCACAGATATTTAGATAATAATATTGTCTCAAATAACACAAATTATGTATGGCAAAATTCTAGTTACGACAAGGGATATTATACCAAAAATCCAATTATTTTAATATTTCCTTGGAATATTAATGATTTGAAACCTAATGTTTATACAGATCAAGGTGAAATACAAGATGTTAAATTAAAAAACCATATAAATGCAGTACGGACCAAATCACATAATAAAAGAAAAAAATTTGACATGGACAAATTGTGGATATCATGTACGCATGCGGCAAGTCAAGATATATTTATCCAGGGATTCTCTAAGTATGATTTTCCAATTAAAGAAAATTCATTACCACCATTTGTGGTAATGAAACTTGAACTTCAAGATGGTAATAATGAGGTGGAATGTAAAATGGTGGCTAAGAACATTAATTCCTCAGAAACCTTTGCTAGCATTAAATTTAATATCTATGTGGAAATCTCGGAAGAAGAACAAGAAACAGGAGGAAGATCAGGACTCCTCCCTGATATAGTTTCCGATTATGAGTCCAGAAACGTAATATTCGAGAGAATGTAAAATTATGGTATCCTGTATTCAATGCAAGAAATAATAATTTCGAATGCTGAAAAATCAACATTGAATGTCCTATTCAAAATAATGTGCGTTTCATTTCATTTCAATAAGATAGAATTAACATTGGACTTCAAAATAGGTATTTTTTTCTCACCCCATAAAAAATGAGTGAAATTGTTAAAACAATCTTGAGTATGGTACATTTCCCTGAGGATGGGACCTCAGGTTTAAGAGAACGTATAAATATAAAAACTTATTTAAACAATGTTTCTGCTAAAGATGATGATGAAACAAGAACAATCATATTACTAAATATATTGTTTCATTTATTTGATCTATCTGATCGATACATAAAATTAATAACTAAAACATATCCTCTTATTAAAAGTCAATATCAACAAAAGGAAACCATAGCTTTATTAAATAAACAATATGATGAGTGTAATAGGGAAAAAAAATTCCTAGAGACTGCGATAGCAGAAAAAGAACGCGAAATACTCGATTTAAATAAACAAGTTGACAAGTTTACAACTGAAATAGAAAAACAAAAAAATATAATAAACAAAATAGAAATTGACAACAATGAATATGAAGAAGAATTGAAAACCCAAGTATTGTATTTAGGTCAATTAAAAGAATGTGAAGATAAAATAGAGGAAAAAGACAAACAAATAAAAGAATTAGATAATAGAAATATAGAAAAAGACAAACAACTAACAGAAAAAGACAAACAAATAACAGAATTAGGTAATCAAATTAAACAGTTAAATATTCTAATTAATTCAAATAATACTGAAATAAAATCTAAAAACGTTGAACTCAATAAAAACCTACAACTATGTACCACACAGTTATCTGAACAAAAACAAGAAATAAATAGAATAAATGAAAAATTCACTCAAAGTCATAGACATATTAATGAAAAACATCAACTAGAAGAAACTTACAAAAATGAACTTGAGAAATGTAACTATGAAAAACATGAACTAGAAAAAACCTATATGAAACAAAAACAAGCCCATCAACGGCAATATGAGGAGTTATTATCACTCAAAACAAAAGAACTTGAGAAACATCGACAAGAAGAAGAAACTTATAAACAACTTCAGGACCAAATGCTAAATAAATATAAGGAATTCTTGGCGAATATAAACACAATAAATAATTCTAATAATACATTATTTAATAATTTAAAAAAAAATCTATATTATCAAATGATGATATAACTGAATGTTTTTCAAATATATTGTTTATAAATAATAGTTATTCAAGTGAAAAAAATAAACTAATTGAAGAAATAATAATAAAGATTATTGATCATTTTAATACAGAACACAAGAATTATATTCAACAAGAACACACAAATAGAATGGCTAAGTTAAATGACATTATTAACAATAGTAATTATAATAATAATGATCTACAACCGGAAAATATAGCAAATATATTATTTACTAACGAGGAAGAAAGAGGGTTATTTAATCATATACTAAATAGTTTCAAAACTAATATTACTGATGAAATAGTAGAAAAACACAAAAAAGAATTAATGCCTTATGTTGATTTAAATGTTGTTTTAAAGCGTCAGTTACAAGAACCAAATTATTTGGCTAAAATGTTAGTAGATGAACTTGCATCTATGGATTTAGTTAAAGAAAAGATAATAGAACAACTTGCGGACTTATACAAATATACAAAAGAAATAAATTATGAAGTTATAAAGGTATATACTTTTATTACAATTATATATACAATTTATCAGAACGAACTTAAAAAAGACTTTAGCATACGAAATATAAAACACTTCTATGTAATTATTTTGCAAGTGATTCACAAATCATATGGTGATACTTCTAAAATATTAGCCATTCAACAAATGCAGGAATCAGAAAATTCGATATTAAAACAAACAAATAAAGAAATGAATTCTAAAATGTTAGTCATGGCTTCTGAATTAAAAGAATCGAAAATACATTTGTCGATGATTAATACAATTGACGTTTCTTCAGACTATGATGAAACTCTAGTAGAAAAGTTCACTTCTATTATCAGAACTATTATTAATGAACTCGATGCTTACCTATCAGAGAAGTGCCGAAAAAAGTATTTGTTATTAGCATTCGATCAGATTAAAGTAAAAGAAATATTTTGTAGGAATAGTGTTGCCAAAAATGAAATGAAACAATTATTCTATTCTCTTTCGAATCATATTTCTAAATTTATATTCTGCGCCCAGTTCTATAAAAATCTTGTTACGGTAATAAACGATAAAATTCTTATGCCTTCTATTCAATTAAACCTATATTTTTCACAAAACTTATATGACATCGATACTATGAAAACAGCTTTATTAAACTCCCAAAATATAAAGAAAGCTATTAAAACCCCTTCTGTTTTTCCCATTATATATAATATTAAGGGTTTAACACTGATTGGAGAAAAAGTTAACATTAACGACGATGAAATTTACAAAAACCAAATAGTGTCTATTGATAACAAGGATAACAATTTAAAATTACTTACATTATTGAACAGTGATGATATTGAACAAGAAAAGAAATGGTTTATTGAAACACAAATAATAAAGAAGTATTTAAATGTAATCGGCGATGAAATCATTTTAAAAACAATTTCCTCTCAGAAAGTTTCATCACAGGAAACAACAAAAACATCAAAAACATATAAAACAACAGATTCGGGGACAAAACAAAAAGATGCCAAACAACGATCAAAATTAAATACCCAAGACAGACGAAAAAATGAAATATTGACTCTGAAAAAGAATCAAAGAGGAAAACAGTTCATGAATAGGAGAGGAACAGATGGAAAGCAATTGGAGGAGGAAGTTGATATTAATCCAATAAATGACACCAGTTCATCAGTTGAAGGTAAAGAATGAGGATATTAAACCAATAAATGACACTAGTTCAATAGTGCTAGAAGAAAAGAAGGAGGTTGAAAAGGAAATAGAAGAGGATGTAATAATGCTAGACGAAAAGAAGGATGATAAAAAGGACTTTTTTGGGGGGGGGGGGGGGGATAATAATAAAAAAATTAAAAAAAGGAGTAGCAGGTCGGGGAGTAGGCAAATTAACTCAACTCCAAAAAAAGAGGGAAAGAGAATAGAATGATTTAAAGAAAACATTCAGCCTTTGATTATATACTACTTATCCATTAAATTATGTGTTTATGATCTAACAAAATAATCAGAATTAGAATTTAGTAATCGGCCTATATTAATAAAAATATAGAAAATATTAATGAAAATAACTTGTATTGATTCAGCAACCTATGGTGGAGGGAGGGGGATGGGATAGTGGTATAAAAGGAGAATTTCTGCCTATTTAAGAGTCACAAACCCTTGCTCTCTCTCCAGCTCCAGTGTCAGGTATACAGTCTACTGAAATTAAGCAGTTTATCATTCAGTAGGGTAGTGGCGGGCGTCATTACAGTTTAACTATTGATCCATATGCAGTCATCTAGTCCATCAAGAATTACATAACAACAAGCTTCAATAATCAATTCCTTACCAGTTCAGTTTATGAATCAAATCATAAAAAAAAAACACACATTCTATTTCTTATTGTTATAGTACCTACATTAACTACTTATGTGCGCAATGATCAGGTACAAGGAACAAGTCAGAATATACCACTTCCTAAGCCATTTGGAAACATATAAAGAGAGTATAGTGTAAAATGATTGACTTGTAATTATTTGTCTCTTTCAGGTAAATTAACATTTAGAGTTGATTTTTTATTCATTATACTACAGTAAAACACAATTATAATAGTAATTTTAATTTATTGTTATTCGTTCTTTCCTCCCTCTATCCTCCACCACCCCTTGTTTCCGAACTGATGAAGGGTTTCGAGATAACTACTAACTCTTCTGAGGAAGCAAAAGAACAAGCTGAAAGAGGCCAAGCTGCATCTGTCTTACTTGAGCAAATGTCTTGTTTGGTTGAATCAACGGTAAAAGCAAGGTCATCTTCTTCATCTTCTTCCTCATTATCGTCTTTATCGTCGTCCTCAGACGCATTCGAAAGTGACCGGTTGATTGACAAACTAAAGGGCTTGGTACTAAATAAGGCCATAAAGAGAAAGATGAAGAAGAAAGAAAAGGCACTAAGGAAGCTTGATTCTAGAAAAATCAAAATGGCCATGGTCTTCAGATGGAGATGATGACTCCAAGTCAGGGGAGGAATGGGAGAAGCAGGAGAATGTGGAGGAATGTGTCTTCGGTCAGGAAACAACAACAGGCACAGGTATGTATTTGTAATTAACTTTACTAATAAGAGGATTAATTTCAGTTGTACGTTATTTATTTTTTTGTGATTAAAAGTTTTTTTTTTTAATCTGTGAATTCCTATGCTCTGTTAAAATTTATTCGGTAGAGAATATATTAATGTCTTTCTTATTTGCTACTACACAGCTCTGCAACTTCCCAAAAAGAGATGTCGAAGTGACAGACACTAAATGGAAGATAGAAGTTGTTCAGACCATTCGGAATTTACTTTATTATTTTTTTTTACCGAAGCCATCATGGATAAAATCACACAGACTGGAGAAAAAAATGAGGAATGCCTGTATAGCAGAACCTTGAAACCGGTTTCTGAATGTTGTTGGCTGCATTGTGGTGGCTTATTTCCCCAAGAAAATACTTTTACAAAATAAGCATGAATGGACAGTTCAATCAGAAAATAGTAGTAGTTGTTAGTCACTCTAAATAAATAATTGGGGTAAAAAAAGGTAAAAGAATGAGATACTGAATATATTATAATATTTCCACAAATTAATTTATTTTATTATCCTACCCCAACCCAAATATTTCCAAAAGGCTCCCAGGCCCCCACCTTTTTCTAGTATTTGGGCAATTTTTAATTCAAATTCACTTTTTTACGTAACTCCTTCAACCCAGCAGCCAAAAGCACCCGTGTCGAGCAATAGTGGGATCGCATCCGTGAGTGGGCATCCCGTAGCAGTCATACTCCCCAATTTCATTAACTTTCTGTCGCCCACAAGTTAAGGTAAAGAAGCTGCGCTGAAAAAAAAATTGAAATAATGCTTATTGATGTCACAGAGAGAACATCAATACACCTCAATCAAAAGAATATTGATTAGAAAAAAGGATGAACACCACCAACCTCAAGCAGAAGAATACTGATTTAATAAAAATTTTGGGACCGTTGAAGGTTGAAGTCAACATTTTTAAAAGTGATATTTTAGATAAAGTGTTGAAAACCTTGTGATCAAACTCATGGCGGCGAAGTCCACCTAGTAATGCAATAGCTGGTTGCCCGGAGCAGTACTGTGTCAATTGAGCCATATATATAAATATTCGTTGCCGCCGACCACTCTCACTCTTATATTACATCCACTGATGGCCAGCTTCGCTGCTCTTCCAAAGAAAAAGTTGTCGGAGATGCTCTCTCCTCAGATGAACCCCAGGATGGAGAATAGGACACCAGATACGCTGAAAAAAACCTTGAAACTATGCTGGGAAGAGGAAGAGGAGACACTAATATTGAATATAGAGAAAGAGTTGTTACAAATAATCCACGACATCAAGCTGAACAACACCAACCTCAAGCAGAACAATACCGACATCATCAAGCAGAATGAGACAATACTTTTGAAGACAGACCAAGAGATGTTACAATTAATCAGCAAAATAATCACCAACATCAATCAGAACAACACACTATTGAAGATGATAGAGCAAGAGTTATTAAAAATAATCACTTACCTGAAGCAGAACTACACAGACCTCAAGCAGGAGATTGATGATTTAAAAAATGAAATTAAAGAGTTGGAAGGCTGAAACAACCCGCCTTTCTTTTGAGGAATTGATATGTGCAACCACTTGGAAGTCATATTAATTTATAATGGGACCGAAGAGCCAATGTTATTCAAAACTTCCGCACAGTGACTGACATAGTGACTGACGTGGATACATCACCGACCTGAAGAAGAAGAATACAAACCTCTGGCAGGAGATTGCTGATTTAAAAAAAAAAACTTTCGAACAGTTGAAGGCTGCCTCATTTCATTTTTAATTCCACTGTAATTTTCACTAAATAAAAGTGTGTATGAATTATAAAATATATTGCTTTATTTTTTTTTTAATTTTGCCTTTATTATTCTAGTGTACATAGGTAGGGGAATGGGGGCACCTTTTAATTTCACTGTAATTTTTCACTAAATAAAAAGTGAGCACAGAATGGGAACAGATGTAGTATAATTAAAAAGTAAGATGATAATGTCAGTATGGCTGGCACTAGTTCCGGTGAGTGTCAGTACAAGTTGTCATATGTCGGTATTGTGAAGACTGTCTAGATACGTGAAGGTGGGTTTGGAGTGAATGAGGACGACGCCTTGCACCCACCTCCTCCAAATAGATGGGAGGGGGGACAGGAGACATTTATAGCTTTTTGGAGACATGATATTTAAGCATGATCTCATTGATATATCAAGTGATTCTTCCATTGAAGTTGGGGAGGAGGAAAACATCTATTTGGAGCCGAGGAAATAATCATTAAATTTTGTGTGTAAAGTTACTTCACCCGATTATCCCACGCTGGGCTGGATGCCCATTCATCTTTAAAAATTCGTATGTACAAAGTAGTGGGTAATTTTTCTTCATATTTAAAAAAACTACGGACAGTTAATTGGATGAGGGTATACTCACACACAACATATTTGTGTTTTTTCAGGTGGTAACTTAAGTTGTCATCACACCCATTAAACAAAACCAATTCATCATCTTGAAATACTACTTTAATATAGTCTATTTCAATTTTTTCCTGTGATGAGGCCTTCGACATCAAAATCACTTGATAGGTATTTTCAAGCTTGACTCCATTATTTTGTCTCATGAATAATTCATATTTTATTCCCCACTTTAGTAGTATTTCTTCAAGTTTTATTAACATAATCTTTACAGATTCAATTTCCCATATTTCATTGGGGTTAGTAGGGTTGGGTTCAGTCTTTTCAGATTCAGCTTCCCATATTTCATTGAGGTTCATTGCTTTGCCTGTAGGGTTGGGTTCACTCAGAGTCTTATCATTTTCAAAATTTGCTGTTGTCTCGTTAATATCAGTCATAATGATGATCTATTTCAAATCTGTGAATGTAAAAAAAAAAAAAAAATATGTTAAGGCATATGTAACTTAACTAATCAATCAACATTTTTATCTAAGATAGTATAAGGTGATGCAGGACTAATAATTAGAGTAAGACCAAACAAGACCCTACCTTACCCAAACTAAGCCAATATAATTATATTATCTTATTATATTATAATATTATCAAAGTGGACTCACTAGATACAGCACAGGACTAGGGTTGTAACTGACAGTTGAATTCTTTTATATCTATCTTTTCAAATTCTGACTTGAGGAGTAGGAGGATGAGGAGGAGGAGGAGGAGGGGTAGGGGTGAGTTAAATCGCCTTCAAGTATATAAAAGCGTTATGCCCAGTATTATTACCTCAGTGTTAAGTGGTCTGATGCAGCATGCATATATCCATAGTGATAACTATTTAATATTATTTAATTGTTGACATATACAACAACTATGGATTCACCACTTTCTATAAATATGTTAATGATGACCCTTGATAACATATACCAAAACAAGATGAAAGAAAAACTTCCAGATACATTTGGAGCATCATTTCAGAAGATGATTTGCTATGCTGAAAACAGTTTAAAGTCTTCGGAATTGTAAGTATCATTATTATAATATGTTAATAATATATATCATATATATATTTTTATAATATCCATACCCCAATAAATTATTACTTATTTTTTTTTTTTCGTTTTGTTTGTAGGTATGAATTTTTTTAAAAACATTGAAAGAAAAAAAGAAGATAAAACGAATAAGTGCAAATGTCCCACATGGAATCCTATCCCCTGAAGACGACCCTGCTATTCTTCATGATATAAAGGTCAACTGCTATGGCCCTGATGACACAATCTACAACAATGATCCTGAAGTTCGAAAAAATGTTCCTCGTGGTGTAACACTCTTGGAGTTTAAGAGACAGTTTGATTTAGTGATCTTTGCCAATAAAAAATTTACTGGTGGTATTGGTGATGAGGATGATAAACAACCGGAAACAAATGATCTATGGAAACAATATTGCTTAGAAGATCTCAGTACTACTACTTCTAAAGTAGTTTGTATGACTAAAGTGAATGGTGAATCAGCTCATTTCAGTGGCAGATACATTAATGGTAAATTTTTTTTAATTACTGGGAGTAAAAGTGTTCATATGTTAATTGGAGAAAGGGAAGACATTGAGCGGTATGATGGAGAACGTTATGTTGTTGCTAAAGTTGTGGCCAGATCACTGTGGGATACATTGAATAATATGGATATTATGAATCGACATTTGGTATATAGTATCTTACACTATACTAAATGTACAGCTGTGTGTGAGCTTCTTCAACCTGACAACCAACATATTGTTAACCTCAGTCACTTGGATAAGCATCAACTCAACGTTATCTGTTTTACTCCATTGTACAACGAATATGAAGAGACTAGCCTTCTTGCATTACCTCCACACTACACACTCAACCTGTTTACGGCATTAGACTTTACATCTCCTGCCTATTCAATAATTGAAGCTAAAGATGTAGTGAAACACCAGAATAAGGTAGGCAAACAAAAAAGTCTATTGTACAAGGAAGTGCCAATTTATATTATCACATTTTTCAATACAATTTCTTTTATGAAACTATATTATTAAATTATTTTTACAGGTGCGAAGTGATCTTTACAAAGAAGGTGAAGTTTTTTATTTTCTAAATGAGAATGAAGAAACAATTGGAATGATAAAAGTAAAAACAAGATGGTATGTAATACTTAGAGCCTTGAGGGAAAAAGCAGTTTATTGTTTTTTATCCAAGAAAAAAAACAAGCAAAATTGGAGTTTAGAGAATAATATTCACTTAACTCAATTACGACTAAATGAAATTCAGAAATGGCTCAAGTTCTCGATTTATATTTTACAAAGATGTAAGGTGAGTATGATGGGTAAAGCACCTACCTACTTTGTTTTCATAAAAAGACCCTCTTAAGAAATTAATTATTTGAAAAATTAGGTTGAAAAATAAGGGATTTATAACACTAATAAATAATTATCATTACTTTCAGGAAATGGGGACAAGTTTTCTACAGTGGCTAAATAAAAAGTAGAAAAAAAACATATTGCTGTGGAAGATATTAGGCCCCAATTTCCAACAATATGGAGCAGGTTTCTTTTTGAAAAAAATTTGACCGACAATTTTGAAGATGATGAAGAAGAAGAATTAGGTGGTTAGTTACCATTAACTTTAGTATACAGTGGAAGGCATTGGGAAGACAACCAACTCAGTTACACGTTTTCATCTTGATCATCTTTAGAAGTCTATAGAGACAAATTACCGTCTTCATTACTGTCGAGAAGTGGACTAGGGACAATTAATTAAAATATGTTTTCTAGTAACACCTGTGGTAGGGATGACATCTTTTAGACTGGAGTTTGTATTGATTTACACATGATATATAAAGTGTTCATCAATAAAATAAGTAAGTAGTTAGGTAGTAGTGTAAAAAATGTAGTAAAATTTCCACAATTAAAATTTCTATTTTTATCACAGAATTTCCACTTGGTTCCCTATATTTTTCTTACTATTATTTCAACTTTTTACTAAGGGATCTGGTAAAGGATTTCAGCTGATAAACTCTATAGTCCCAATTTTAAGTCTATGAGTCAACAGGAAGAGGAGGAGGAGGGGGAGGAGGGGGGAGGGAGATTGTGTATTATATAAAGAGAGAGAGAGAGAGAGATGCCTCTCTCAGTCACTAACTAGTCAGTCTAATACAACACTCACATTTTGTTTTCATAGCAATGAGAGAAGAAAAAAATCGTTTGGAGACTTTTAAGGACTGTAACTTCAGTGTAAACAGTCATGTACTTGCAAAGGCGGGTTTCTATTATACTCATAAAGCAAATATTTTAGAATGTTCAATGTGCCATTTTCAAATTGATGCCACGAACGTAAACAAAGATGAAAATAGAATCATTGCTTTACATAAGAAAGAGAAACCAGAATGCACATTTAATCAGAATGTGAAAAGATCTATTTCTAAGAAGTTTGATTCATATGACAGTTTACGGTTTGAAAAGGAACGTTTGGATACCTACATAGATTGGCCACTTGAATGGTTAGAACCATCTGATTTGGCTCGTGATGGCTTTTACTATCTTCGAACAAATGACCACGTTGCTTGTGTCTTTTGTCGAGGCATTGTTGGTTCCTGGGAAAGAGGAGACACTCCCAGAGGCGAACATCAGTATCACTTTCCCCATTGTCAATTCATTCGAAACCAACCAGTGGGAAATTTTCCACTGATATTTAATGAAAAATTCGAGGGTTATTCCATTCCACTGAGAAATAGTAAAAATTCGTCCTATAGACAAGGAATAGATGTCTGTGGTCTAAGTTCTATGACAGACAATGGAGTTCACCAACATACCATCGCCAAGCGAAAAGAATACTTAACACTTGAAAGTCGCCTAGCAAGCTTTAACAATTGGCCTGAACGTGTAACACAGAAACCAACTGAATTGTCAGAAGCTGGATTCTTCTATTGTGGTTTAAGTGATCATGTGCGCTGTTATCATTGTGGGAATGGACTTCGAAACTGGGAAACTGATGATATACCTTGGGATGAACATGCTCGCTGGTACCCAGAGTGTACCTTCCTCTTCTTGATGAAAGGAAAAGAATTCATTGATCAGGTATGTCAGCTAAGTAACTTGAAATGAAGGTTGACTATTATTATTGTAATCTTTATAAAAGCCATTTGTAACATTAACTTTATTTTTTTTTTCAGGTTCAAGGGGAAAGGCCACCTTATGAGACAAACCCTTCAATAACCCATATCAATGAAGATCAACACAAACTTATTAAGGAACTAGACATAACTAAGCACCTTATTTCAATGGGTTTCCAGGAAGATCATGTGATGACAACGTATCATAATCAACTCAAAGAGAAGGGGTTACCTTTCTTTGACATTGCGTCAAGTATTGAAGCAGTCTTGCAGTACATAGAAGACGAAGTTAGAAAACTTCTAGTAAATAAATTGGCATTGGCTGAAGTTGATGTTGTCCCAAGCCCACCCATGTCTGATGGAAATGAGTTGGCTTCTGACACAAACCAACAAGTAGAATCATCTACAACTTTAATGGAATTGGCATTGGCTGAAGTTGATGTTGTCCCAAGCCAACAAATGTCTGATGGAACTGAGTTGGCTTCTGACCAAAACCAACAAGTAGAATCATCTACAACTTTAATACAGCCTATAGTAGATGAATTGGCATTGGCTGAAGTTGATGTTGTCCCAAGCCAACCAATGTCTGATGGAACTGAGTTGGCCTCTGACCAAAACCAACAAGTAGAATCATCTACAACTTTAATGGAATTGGCATTGGCTGAAGTTGATGTTGTCCCAAGCCAACCAATGTCTGATGGAACTGAGTTGGCTTCTTACCCCAATCAGCAAGTAGAATCTACAATAGTTGATGAATTGACATTGACTGAAGTTGATGTTGTCCCAAGCCCACCAATGTCTGGTGATTCTAACCCACAACCATTATTTGGTAGAATAACTGATCAAGTTGCCGCTCTCCCAAAGTCAGAAGGTACAATTAGACACAGAGTGATTGAGTGTAAGATTTGTATGGAGAAGGAGAGTGAGTTAATGTTTTTACCTTGTAATCACATATGCACTTGTTTCAAATGTGCGTCAAACATATCCACATGTCCAATTTGCAGAGCTGAGATAAAATATACTATTAAAGCAATTATATCATAGTAAAGAATATTTTAGATGTGTGATAATGATATGATATGTATGATTCGAGAGCAATACTGCAAAGCCTAACATGTTTGAATTGATGGAAATGAACGTACAGATGTGCTGGTGGCTGAAGGTGCTGAGGGAGACCATATTGAAAATACTTCATACCCAAGACTCTTCTAAGAAATTAGAAAACTTCATTGTCAAGAAAGTTGTGTTGGATACAAAAATATGTCCACACCTACAGTAATAAGGATGATTTTAGACCATTTACATAAGATAATGTATCCTATCTATCAACCCGGCTGGAAATATATGAATTTCAAATCCTATTATTCCTATAATAAATACCTTATAATTATTATTGACGAAATATTATTCCTCTCCCCAGATATAATCTCAGATGAGGAAAAGTTGTAGTTTAGTTATACCAATGTGTGTGTGTGTATCCTTTCAAAATAGATATTTCTATTTTTTTTTTGTCTTTAAGGTAGTATAAAAGTGTCACTAAGGTAGCCTGCAGCAGAACACAGTTTATGGATTAATTAGTGGTAGAGTCGCAATCCAAGCACACTACACTACATACTACCTCTTGATATAACTTTCTAGACAGTGAAAGTGAACAAACAAGCAGTACTATTCAATCTCTGGCGGAACTGAAGAAGCAAACAACCATTCCACAAACTAGTCAAGCCAATCAACCAACTTGTCTGTCAACTGATCTACAACCACCCAACCAATCTGTCCATCAACTGGTCTACAACCACCCTTTTTCTGTTGGAAGTTTCTTTCTAGGGAAGTGGATAACAATTGATCATATAAAATAAGAGAGCACATACTGTTTTTCATAATGGTTGCACCATATGAATTTGATGACATGCAATTGTCAAGGTCTTTAGTACGTGTCTCAGGCAGTGCCTATAACACAGGAGTCATTTTAGACTTAAGCAGAACATCCACTTTCGCTGCTACAGTTCCAGTGGACCCATTGCCTCCGAAATTAGCAGGACCCAGAACACAACAGCAACTATTGCTGAATATTAATAAGCTGAAACATGAAAACCATATTATTCAACAACATTTGTCAGTTTTGTATAAAATGTTTAAAGAACAGGAGAAACAAATTTCTATGTTGAGAAGGGGTATAAGGGAATAGAGCATCCAAAAAAGTTCCTTTTCCGAAACCACTATCTCCTCCTACTTACTCAACACACCCACCATCTCCTCCTCCTCCTCCAATTAATTCTCTCAATCCATCATCGTCCCCTACAATTTCTATGAGAATCAGGTAATTGTCACCTGATCGTAGAATTATATTAAATCAATAATTTAAAAAAAAATGAGTGAAATTGTTAAAATAATCTTGAATACTATAACATTCCCAGACAATGGTTCCTCGGGTTTGAGAGAACGTATATTCATAAAAACTCTTATTAACAATTTTGTTGTTGTGAATGATGATGATAAAAGAATAATTCTATTATTGAATAAAATGCTTCATTTGTTTACTATCTCTGATCGATATATTAAATTAATAACCGAAACATATCCTCTTAAGAGTCAGAATCAACAAAAACAAACAATAGCTCTTTTGAATAAAAAATGTAATGAATGTGAGAATGAAAAAAGTGAATTAGAAATTAAATGTGGAAATCAAGATGCCACAATAACAGATTTAAATACAAATGTGAGAGATTTAGAACTTACTATTGTGCAGCTTACAGAGAAATTAGGAGACCAAGAAAATGAAATAGAGAATTTAAAGAAGGAAAATTCAACTCTTCAAGATAATCAAATGAAGCTTAGATTCCAATACGATGATGAAAAGAAACAGTATGAAACAGAATATGCATTTATGTTAGATGAGAAAGATAGACAAATTCAACATATCTCCGAAGACAAAGACAAACAAATAAAAGACTTAGCTGATGAAAAAGAAAAACTAACTGATTTAATAAATTCAAATAATACTAGTATAAGTCGTCAACAACAAGAAGAATTAAATAGGAAAATAAATACAAATTTAATGTCTCTTAAGGAATTACCAACTAAAATTAGCTGCATGTGAAAACGATATAAGGATCCAGAAAATGCAATTTCTGGAATGCCAACAAGCCTTACAAAAATGCAACTATGATAAACAATCAGACCAAGAAGAATATAATAATGTATTAGTATCCCAAAACCATTATGTTCAAGAATGCCAACAAAAACTACTAGATTGTGAAAATTCTAAAAAAATAAAGTATGACGAATATAATACATTAGTAAAGAATATAAATGAAGCAAATAAATATAATATTGAAACATTAGAGCAACTTTATACAAAACCTACATTATCGAATAGCGATATAATTCATTGTTTTTCAAGCATATTTCCTTTAAATGATGATAATGAATCGAAAGCAACAGGAAAATCACAAATTGAAGCAATAATAAATAAGTTCATTCATCAGTTAAATACCAAACGTGATAACTACATTCACGAAGAACGTGAAAAGGACATTAAAGATAGGATTTCCCGTTTAAATTATATTAATAATAATGATCTACACCAAAATAATAATATTCTTAATATTTTTACTAACGAAGAAGAAAGAAATTTATTTAATCAAATATTAGAAAAATTTAAAACTAATATTATCGATGAAACAGTATATGAACACGAACATCAAATAATACCTTATGTAAATGAAAATGATCATTTAAAACGTCAATTAGACGAACCTAATTATGTTGCTAAATTGTTAATAGACGCGGTGGCATCAATAGTTTTAGTTAAAGAAATTATAACCAAACGAATTGTTGACCTGGAAAAAGATCATAAAGGAACGAATGAGGAAGTTATAAAAGTTTATGCATTCGTTACTATTCTATATACATTATTCCAGAAGGAAATAAGGCAAGATTTGAATGCAAATAATGTACAACGCTTTTATTACATTATCTTGAACGTGATTCGTAAGTCCCCTTCTGATAATATTCATGAAATACTGGCTTTACAACAACAAAATGATTTACATGTTAAGACCTTACAAGAAGAAAATGAAACAATAACTTCTAACCTGTTGACCATTCAACAGACAAATGCTAGTCTCCAGGATTCCAACATACAAATGCTTTCAGAATTAAGTGAGACAAGAATGCATTTGTCGATGATTAACCATCATGAGACTTCGGTGGACCCCATAGAATATGAAGAAACTCAAATGAATAAATTCACATTAATCATCCAAGCTGTCACTACTCAGCTTGATGCTTACTTGGCCGGGACATGCAACAATAAGTATTTAAGATCAGCATTCGAAAAACTCTCAATGAGAAAAATGTTTTGCAAGAATGAAATGGCGAAATCTGAAATGATGCAATTATTTATTTCACTTTCAAATCATATCTTCAAATTTATATTCTGCGCCCAGTTCTATAAGAATCTTGTCACGGTAATAAACGATAATATTCTTCGGCGTTCCATTCAATTAAACCTTTATTTTTCAAGAGAAATGTATAACCACCGAGATATGCTATCTGAAATATTGAACATACCGATGATAAATGAAGCTATAGAAATAGCACCCGTTTTCCCAATTCTATACAATATTAGTAAATTAACACTGATAAATGGTACGTATTCTATAAGCAACAATGAGGATAATAATCAAATAGTGTCTATCGATAACGAAAAGAAGAATTTAAAATCGATTGCGTTATTACACGAGGCTAATATGGAAGCAGAAAAATCGTGGTTCCTTAAAAACCTAAAAGTTAAGTACGAAAGTGTATTGGGTGATGACAGCATTTTAAAAGCAATCGCCTCTCAGAAAGTTTCTTCGCCTGAAACTGTTGAGAAAACAACCACACAAAAAAGAGATAAAACGAACTTAAAAGACGCAAAACAAAGGACAAAAGATAAGACTCAAGGCAGGCGACAAGTCGAGGCATTAACAGAGAAAAAGAATCTAAAGGATAGACATATAAACACTATAAGGGGAGGAATAGTTGAAAATAAATAAGAGGATGTCGATGGTAAGCAGTCAACTCATTAGAGAAAGGAATTTTGTAAATACCTCGCCCCCCCCCTCAAAAAAAAAAAAAAAATAAGAGACATCAGAGATTGGAAAAGGGGTTCAAGTTCATAGTAAGTGTGAGTTTGTAAAGATTTGCCACCATTCTCCAGTGTGTAATAAGCCAAATCAACTCGATGAGGATCTTTGGTGTTATGGCCAATTTTCACACAGGCATTACTAACCTTGTAATTAACCGAGATTTCAAATGACAAGGTATATTTTAATTGTTTTGGATTTCATCTAGATCAGGTGTCTGATACTTTTGAGAAAAAATAATATCACATATTATATTTGTATGAGGAATAAGCTTACATTCTAATTCCATCTGAGGAAACAGCGTGAGTTCTTTCTGAAGAGAGCTTTTCGTACCACTTTTTTTTTTCTTTGGAAGAGCAGCGAAGAGTGTGTGACTGGCCGTCAGTGGATGGCCGGCGGCCACGAATACTTATATATGGCTCAGCTGACACAGTGCTTAGTCAGAACTGGGACTTTACGTGGTACTAGTCTAAGGAAGATCAGCAGGCAATTCCCAAAAAATACCGAAAACATTGTTGATATTTTCAAGCTTTATTTTATGTCATATCCTATATCAAAATGGCAATTGTATAAAATGATGATTCTTCAGTTATCACAAAAATATATTTATTATGAAAATGAACATGAGCTTCTGATCAATCACATCCATCGTAAAGGTGAGCTTATATATGTCGATTACTTTAATGAAGTTATAGCCAGTGTAGTTTTGAAGATGGTATGGCGGCATTCAACTAAGCGACTCTCTAATTATTGAGTCACAACTGCAATATACAACAATGCTGAGTTGGGGGATGATGGGGGGGGGGGGGGGGGAGCTAGAAGGGCAAAAGATAAGCGAGTTATGGTAGGTGGCGACAGAAACACTGCAGTTAGTCTTATTCAACTCCTGCTAAGAGGTCCACACCTTCGGGCCAGGCTCCGCATCATATCGAAAGGTTATTATAGATGGCTCTCTCAGCTACAGAGATATTTAATATACTAATGTATGTGTGTATGTTTCTTATTCTTTTTCAAATAATTTTTTTTTTCTTTCACGGTAGTAACCTGTCCATCAACTGCTCAACCACCACCCAACCAACCTGTCCATCAACTGGTCAACAGCCACCCAACCAACCTGTCCATCAACTGGTCAACAGCCACCCAACCAACCTGTCCATCAACTGGTCAACAGCCACCCAACCAACCTGTCCATCAACTGGTCTACAACCACCCTTTGTCTGTTGGAAGTTTCTTTCTAGGGAAGTGGATAACAATTGATCATATAAAATAAGAGAGCGCACGAGTGTTTTTCATAATGGTTGCACCATATGAATTTGACATGAAATTGCTAATAAGGTCTTTAGTACGTGTCCGAGGCAGTGGCTATAACAGAATAACTGATGGTTCGGTTTGTTTAGACTTAGGCAGAACATCTACTTTCGCTGCTAGAGTTAGAGTGGACCCATTGCCTCCGAAATTAGCAGGACCCAGAACACAACAGCAATTATCTAAAAGAAGCAACATTGGAGTAAATTCAACTGGAGCGGCAATTCCATCATCTTCCACAGTAGGTCAGACTGTTGTTGCAACAACTTCCCATGAACTCAGTGCAGAAAATGCCAGTAGAAGTGTAAGACCCGCCAGACTCAGAACACATGGACCTATCAGTATTTCCCAAGGAAGCGACATTGGAGTAAATTCAACTGGAGCAATAGGTCAAGAAAATGCTGGAAGTAGTACCAGACCCGCCAGACCCAGAACCTATGGACGTACCAGAATTTCCCAAGGAAACGAGATTGGAGTAAAGACTGTTTCAACTTCCCAAAAGCGTCCTTGTCCCCAAGACCCAAGTGAAGAAAATCAACCCATAACAACAATGAAGGAAATTCTTCTTGCAAGTAAAGGGTCCCGTATTTTAATCTTGACCCACCAACAGGTTCATCAATTACTTGCCAATACGTTGACCACAGAAAAACTTGTGCTGGATATGAATAATCTGATCCAAGAAAACAAAGTTCTTCAACATAAAGTGTCACTTTATCAGGAAATCTTTAGAAACAAGGAGAAATTAATTTCTATTATTAAGAAAATGGGAATAAAGGTTGCATAAATAATTATATGATTATTTAAGATGATTTTTGTTGAATTCATAACATGATAAACTCTGTCAATGTTTCTGAGGTCAATAGCATATGTTATCACAGAATACTTTATGCTGTGTCATATATATTACTTTGTAATGTGAATGTGGATTTGTGTGTATGGTTCTAGTTGAACCAAGTTTCATTAATAGTATATAAAAAAAATATTAATATGCAGTATATATCTGGGCAAACTATTCCAGATTTAATCGATATAAGCAATAAATTTTTTTATATTTTTCCCCCATCATCATATTCCTCACCTTTTAATCAAGATATGAAAAATATTATGGCTTGTGTGAGTATTTTAGTTCAAAAATTATTTAGTGAAGCTAATGTAAATCAAGCAAATATATATGTAATAGATAATAATGATAATAATAATAATAATAATAATAATAATAATAATTATAAACCTCTGCCAATAAATATATTTAATATAAATTCATATGTGGAGGTAGGTTTACTAAGAAAAAAATAAAGAATCAACCAAATTAAAAATACATTTTTTAACTACTAGTGATGAAATAAAAGCTATTTTAACTATTCAGTAAAAAAAAAAAAATATTTCTTTTATGTTGATATATAGAAGAAAAGACACAAGGATTAATCAGTATAAAAGATGCTGTGTATAGACAATGATTTAAAATACGAGCAAGAGCGATTAGAAACATTTATTAATTGGCCTGTAAGTAACCCAAAGCCCAAAGAGTTGGTAACTAATGGCTTCTTCTATCTGAAAAAAGGAATAGAATGCGCTTGTGCATTTTGTTATGTCTATGTAAATTCTTGGGATGATATTTTAAATGATGACGATTATTTCAATGAAGATATAATACTCATTTTAAATAACAACACTATTAAACTTAGTGAATTTCATAGGAGAATAAGCCCTAAATGTCCATTTTTGAAGGGCGAACCAGTAGGTAATATTCCTATTGAATTTTCATCTTATCTCATAGAACCCAAGTATATTAAGTATAATAAAGATTTGGAATTTGAATTAGATCAAAAAAACAAATTACCCAAGGGGATACTCTCCCATAAAACTCCACATCATGAAAAATATAGTGAGGTTAGAGTTCGCTTGTCTAGTTTCAAAGACTCGTGGCCACTTTCAATAAAACATCCCAGCCCAAAAGAGTTAGCCCAAGCTGGTTTTTTTTATAAAAAACCACCTCGTGGAGATGAAGTAATCTGTTTCTATTGCAATATGCATTTTCGAAATTGGAAAGAAGGTCATGATCCATGGATAGAACATGGGCGTTGGTCAACACAATGTTATTATATATTGATCATGAAAGGGCCTGATTTTATTAAAAATATACGTTCATCTACAATCACTAAATATCCCCCCAAAATATTTTCTAATGATATAATTATGCAAATGATGAACAAATTAGATATTTTAGTAACTTTATCTAAAAGTTACAAACGCGATATTGTTAAAAGAGTATTTAAAGATGTAGTAATACTCTATGGATGATCATTTAAATCATATGATCAAGCTATAGCTATTATAACAAGATATTTATATTTTAACCAAAGAAAATTTAAAAGGGTTAAAATCATAGAAGAAAATAATCAAAACGAAAAAGATGAAGTTGGAAATATATGTTTAACCTCAATGAATAATGACACAGTAACATTAACCAGGACTTATAATGAGCCTAATACAACTACTTATTGTATATCTGATCCCAAATGTGATCAGATATTGAGTTTTACTATAAAGAATTTAGGACGTCAACAACTCACAGTTTCATCCGATTGTCAACATGATAAGAATTTAATGAATACACGCTGTAATATCTGCCAAGATAAAGAACGTTGTGTTCTCATTTTACCCTGTCAACATTTTTGTGTCTGTGAATTGTGTCTTTTACAACTTAGTAACTGTCCAATATGTCGCAATTTAATTAGTCACGTAACTAAAGTATATTTTTCTTAATCTGAAATAATTTAGAGTAAAGGAGTTATTAAAAATGAAATTAAAAATATATATCTCTTTGATTTATAAAACAACAAATGAAATATATTTTTTGGTTTAACTAATTATATCTTTCGTTTTACTTAAAAAAAAATCGCCTCATGCTGTAATGATGGTATTGTGGTAATTGATAATTCTCCAATCTGAACTATTCATTAAATTCATGGTGACGTCCACCTAAACTAAAGTTCCCGTTCTAAATAATAAGGTTGCGACATAGCTAGCTGGTTGCCTAGAGCAGATGCAGCACTGTGTCAGCTGAACAAGAGAATATGAAATTTACGAACAATGGCTGGCTTGTGCCAAACACAGTCAAAAATATGGATCCATTTATTTAGAAATGATTATAAAGCATTTTTTTTCTTGGAATAATAGCGAATGTATTATTATTTTTTTGGGGGGGGACCTAAAATCTTCAACTGTTTATGAAAATATTTCAAACTGGGGAAAAGGATAAAATTTTGGGGATACTGAAACCGAATGTTGGAATGTAGCTACTTTGTATAAAGAGATGGATACCTTCATAACAAAAATACATTTCAGTTTTTATAATTTGATTTATTAAATACAATTTTGTACAAATTTATTATAAAATTTTTTAGCTATCAGATATTCACGGAAGCTACATGTGACTGATTGGCAAGTAATCGGACCAGTATTATAGATACCATTTAGCAATCCTTGTTCAGTTGTCACAGTCCCAATAATCACATCCACATGAGAACATTTAATTAGAAGCTGTCGTCCAGCAAGATAATTATCATGTAATATTACTGGATGACCAAACATGTAATCACCTTTTTCATTATGAGATAAAACATTCATTCTGATGACAGCGTCATATGTGTGCACTGGATCTCTCAAGTAAGACAAACAGGCGTTTACATAAGTATTTTGGGTTAAAGGAACCGTGGATACTTTTTCCCAATACCTATCTAAATTGAAGAGGTTATAAATCATTTTATCTCCTTTACCATGGACATTAATAAGCATGTCCACTATTTTCTTCACTTTGTCTGTAATTATTTCTCTGAAGAATTTCTCATTAAGGATACATTTTTTCTTGACAATTTTTTGTTGTTGTTTTTTTTTGGATGATACCATGACTATTATGATTGCCTTGGAACTTCCTGCCTCCTCTTATACAAAAGTATAATTAACATAAATCTATATCAGATTCCTTAAATATATATATGTGTGGTGAAAATAAAATTTAATTATCTTCTTTTAGCAACTGATGTGATAAAAATCTTTTCATCAATAACATTATAATATAGTTTGTATATTATTTTAAATTTTGAATTATATCCTAGTTAGTAGATGAATAATTGGTGTTCAGGGAGAAAAGTAATCTGTAATCCCCAACTCATTATGATATAATTCAAATTGGGGAAAAGGATATAATTTATAGTTTTATCTTATAAGATAAAGGTATATTATCATCTCAGAGGATTAGTTATAGTTTGCATTCTGTAATTGTATAATTTTTGTAGTGATGCTGAAATAGACTGTATAAAGAGATTGATATACTCACACTCACTGAAGGTCCTGAAAATCTAAGAGCTGTGGAAGATTTAAAATCAGTAGTTAACAAGAGTAATAATATACACGATTTTTAGGATCTGGACCAGTGAACATGGATGGTAGTGTGAAGTAAGTGTGACCGAAGTTTATTAGGGGGTACTTCTTTCTTAATGTTGATGATGTACTCTGGGTCACCTGATCTAAAAAAAATAATAAATATTATGGCTGATAAGACAAGCTGAATAAGTCAACCTAAGCTTAGTTTAATATAAAACTCGACCAAAAAGATAGTGGAAAGTGTTCTTCACAACCGGACGCCCTGGAGTCTGGCTGAGGTAACCTCGCTGTATATAAGATGGCGCGTGTCGCCGTCGTCGCCACCACAGTGTTCAAAACCACAGCAGTCTAACCAACATCCTACAAGAAAACTCATTCTCCTACAGCTACAGCACCCTGCTATTTGAGAGAATTAATTATCTGCAGTAGAATAATAAGAATATACTGCTCATACACGTTTGACAGGGGCCGGCGCCTGCTACTCTGACAGCATCTCGTGCTGGGTTTTGTATGTGTACAGAAGAGCATGGAAGGGGAAGTATTCAAGATAATAGTCTTGTGTCTACTAGTTTCCACGAGAGTTGAGGCTGACACAATGGTCGGTCCCGAGAAGATCAAGGTCAAGGGGGACACTGCAGATTACATCCAGATGTCTGCTAATAATAACCTCATTGTTGGACATCAGAACCAACAATCAGCTGCAGGTAAGATCAGTCATCCATATATACACACATACTCCAATTGAAAGTTTATTTAAAGTCAATAGTTATGACCAGATTCTTAGACACATTAAGTAAGATAACACAAATCAAGTGGTAATTTCTATATAAGAGACACAAAATATTAACCTTACTTACGCCTTATTATCTGTTTTACAGGACTGTTTCTATCAGCAACGTATGATTCTGTCTCTCTGGTCAGTCACTCTGCCGGCTTCCCCAGTGCAAAAGAAGAAGAAGAAGAAGAAGAAGAAGAAGAAGAAGAAGAAGAAGAAGAAGAAGAAGAAGAAGAAGAAGAAGAAGAAGAAGGAAGAATAAAGTTATTTACCGATTGCATAACACACATTCTTCACTTACTCCATTTCTAACACAGGTTATGTCCTTGTGGCAAAGAGCCAGTTTTTATAGCTGAGATGATTTCCAGTCACTGCAGTTATTTTTCCTTGTGGCAAAGAGCCAGTTTTTATAGCTGAGGTGATTTCCAGTCACTGCAGTTATTTTTCCTTGTGGCAAAGAGCCAGTTTTTTATGGCTGAGGTGATTTCCAATCACTGCAGTTATAGAGAGCTAGTTTACTAGTGTCACAACAATTATTTCCCTGTGGCAAAGAGTCAGTTTAATAAATAATAAGGCTTAGGTGAATGTATATTATTAAACAAGCATATTTAACAATAACAATTTTTTTTTTTTTTAATTTCTTCAATATTTACCATGGATGTACATTTGTATGCTAAGTTAATATTTGCTAACATTAAATCGTCATGATAACGTTGAAGGTATTTTGATCCACAGATAACTCCACTTTCATTTTCATTTTTTTCTGTTTCTGTTTCATTATTTTGAATAGTTTCCAATTCAATGTGTTTCATGTCTGAGCGTATTTGAGTCAATTCTGTATGAATTCGAGCAGCTCCTATACTACGGAATGATACAAGTTCCATGGGTCCTGTGGAAAGACCACCACGTCGTCCTCGAACTGGTGCTCCGGTCAGTTCAGAAAATACAACTTCATCTGCTCGTGAAGTGTGCATCGTAGCATTTGCGCGGTGATTGGTAACACACATATAAGAACCTTCATATAAACTAGCTAAAACTGGCTCATTATCTCTATTTAAATATGGTTCACCCGTATAGGGATTCATAAGGATTCCAGTACAAGTTTTTCGACCCCACTGTAGATGTTCAATAACATTTTCAAAAGTGAGAGTAAAAGCTGCATCCATGTAATTCAAATTATCAAAGGTATTGCAATATAAATCTGGAGCTTGTCTTTTAAGTGAATGAGGGTTAACTAAAACATCAATGGGTACATTTGATGAAAACATATCACCCTGACTCATTAATTTAATGTAAGGCATATCCTGTTCACTAACTAATCGCCCAATTACACCTTTTTGTGAAGTGGGTGTTTGTAACTTATCACCTAAAGATGGTATATATGGTGACACTGTTATCAGAGAAAAACGCCAACTTTGTAGTACTGGTAAATCTACACTATCTATTTTAAAGTACCTAAATGTAATGTAATTAGGATGATGTTCTTTAAAAGCTAAAGAATATTGAGATTTCTTCAACCGTTGTTGCCGTTCAAGGGAAGGGTGGTGTGGATCATTTACTGTAACTCGGTAGTCATTTCGACTCCCTTTTCCATTCTTCGTCCCTGTGGATACTGGAACAGAATCGTCATATATAGGCTCTTTTAAATCCCCAATTTTACCATTCCAAATAAGAGCAAGAGTATTGGCATCTATGTGAACGAATTCTATTTCTCCATTTGTAAAATTAAGCAAACTATTATCTTCTTGACACTTGGGATTAACCCCTTTTAAAATTCCCAACTGAACACCACGTTGAAGTGGGGTATGCTGATCAAAATAGGTCTGACAAAAAGTTGGTAGTGCATTCTGTCCTGATCCATAATTATATCGAACAATTGATGTTTCATAAGAAACACCTGAAAATAACCCACGGTCTATACTATCTTGTTTTACTGTAATACTGTCTTCGGGATTGTGCCAGTTTACTACTGCCACCATAGGATTTTGACAAGGAATGGGTAAAAGTTTACTCATTCGAGATGTTGTGTATAATGTATGAATAACTGTCTTTTGATGAATTTCACCTACAGAATGAGTATTGACAGAAATACCAGCATAATGACGATACGATTGCAGACTGTTACTAATTCGAGGGGGATGGGCAGCATTAGGACAGGCTAATCGCTCGAGCATTTGGCCCCATAATATTAGGTATTTTTTCCCGGTCATAACCAATATAGAGTAATTCAAAATCCTCTTTGAGATCACTATTTTCTTTCCTGAGAAAAATCTGAGGTTGCATTTGAGGTGGTAAATAAAAAAATGGATTAGCCTCCATTTGAAAAGTGTCTATTTCCTTAGACGTATAGAGTTGGCCATTGGGTAAAATTTTATAAGACATACGTGGCAGACTGGTGCATATCCACAGTTGATTTTTTTTGTATTCTAATAATTCTATACAGGCGATATTTAATTTCAAAATATATTGAACAAATCGGTATAAATTGTCTACTCCAAATAAACAAACATATTCCCATTGAACTAGAGGCAAATGAGGAAAAAAATGTTGAGCTGCAGAACCATTCTTGATCGAATCTAATGGGAAATTAAACAGTTTATTATGAATAATTATATAGACATATTTAGATTCTAACTGATCAAGTTGTGAAGGATTTCCCACTTGTCTTAGTTGAGGGAGAT
The DNA here is from genome assembly GCF_040958095.1 of Procambarus clarkii. NCBI lineage: Eukaryota > Metazoa > Arthropoda > Malacostraca > Decapoda > Cambaridae > Procambarus > Procambarus clarkii. The sequence continues at coordinate 27,025,725 of NC_091188.1, read as the reverse complement.
ATGTAAATAAGAATTTATCAGGTTGTGAATTACACATGCTGGTAGAGGCGATTATCACATCAGGTATCATTTCTAATATACCACATCGTTGAGGAGTATCAGGTGTATTGAGTAAATCAATGAAACCGACCTCACTTACCGTTATAGATTTAGGTTCTTTGGCTTTGGAATCTTTAGGCAATAATTTTTGTAATCCACATGCCACCAGACATATATTGGCATATGAATTAGATGAATAATTCCGACTAAACCGACCAATTTTATTCCATTCATTATTCCCGCTATTATTAAATGAATTACCACCATTATTTTCATTTAAAGTATTTATACTTGCAGAATTGCTTAATATTTTTGTTTGCGTAATACTCTCATCAATATGACCACACCGAATAGCAGTGGCTTTAACTTTCAAAGGATTAATTGCAATCATAGCTACTCGTGGTCCTGATAATTTTAATCTTATATCATTGTTCCCTTCATTCATATTATTATTCCCTTCATTCATATTATTATTATTATTATTATTATTATTATGATTGGATGTATAATTTTCCAAAATTTTAAGATTATTTTTGTTAGCATCGCTCCTTTTTAATCGATAATATTCCATTAAAACTGTTAAATTTTCTTGAGAAAGTGAATGGTTAAGATCTTTCAAAATTTTAACCACCTTGTTATGGAGTAGTGTAGCATTTACTTTGCGTATAGCTAGATTTAAAAAACAATTAATAAATATTTCACCAGTTGTAAAGATTGCCATATTTCCTAAATGATTAATATCCTGGTTTATATAGGAAGAGAGTAAAGGCCATTTTTTAATCTTAGATTCTTCATAAATAATAACTGCTTTTTCTTTTCTGCTAAAATGAGGACGTCGACGATCTGGCCATATTATCGACTTGATGGAACATACAGATTCACTCACAATGAAATTGCCCGGATAAACGTCAAAGGGGAAGTTTTCACATATAAGACATTTAAACGGGAAATGTGTATTTGGGGGGATTAGCCGATTACTTTGCCAGCACTTCCATTGTTCATAATCAATAGGTCTCTCAGGATCTTCTACCAACATTTGCCACATTTGACCACTTTTCATTACAGGCACTGCAAAATTATACTTGGCATAATCTGCTAGTCGCTTGTCATTATCCCATTCAGGAAGTTGTAGTCCTACCCCTAGTACCAATTTGCGATCTAGATAATATTTTATAAATTGGGATTCATCACTTTTGGATTTTAGTAGATATGGTTGATTACTCAGATGAAATGTTATGCCAGGGTAAATTTTAAATAACTTTTCAAAACTATCATTTTCGATTTGAAGCTTATTGTAGAGACTGTGTCTAAGAAATAATTCTAATTCAGCATCGGCTGAATCAATGATCGAACATTTAGGACAGGGTTTAAGGTTTCCACCAGGTAAAGCCCATTGTCGATGCCGATAATTGAAAATACCTCTTGTGTTAATCATTATTATATAATAATTATATGAAAATGAAATGTAATTTATATTTTAGTTAATAAAAAAAAATATATATTGTAGGTATCTTTTATCCCTGGAATTGAAATACATAGTAAATAGATTTTGTTGAGATTTTTATTACAACAAAAGTCTTAAAACGTAAATAAAATAAAAGTGTAACAATTTAATTTTAATTTGGCCTATAAACAATAATGTATTTTTTTTTTTTTTTTAGTCGTTACGATTTGAAATATCAATGAGCCATCCTGCTATTATTTTACTAAGGATAGGTTTAATAAAAAATATAGTTAGTAAAATAATTATTCCCAAAATCCAATTATTTTCCCAAAGACTTACTAAAAATAGAATAAAAATAGTTATTATTAATATTTTTTCCATCTGATAATTTATGTATGAAGTTATTTTCTTTTCTTTTAATGATCTTATTTCTGTTTTAAAAGAAGGAATTTCAGTTTCTATTGCAGCATTTGGATGGTCACTTATAATTTCAGTCTCTAATGGATCTTCATTTTCTCTCGATGGTGATGAAGATTGTGTGAGATTTCTTTTTCTTGTTCGTATAGAATTTTCATGGATTAAATTGGGTGGTATACTTAGTGTGTCCAATGTCATTGTTTTCCTATTTTTTATAGTATAAAAAAGTTACGTAGAACCCACGAGTGTGTGTACGGATGGTGTGAGTGGTAGGTAGGTAGGAAGGATATAATGAGGAAAGTAAAGTTTATTATTTAGGTAGAACCCAAACGAGTGTGTACTTGCTGCAGACAGGAGGGATGGTGTGGGTGGTGGGTAGGCAGAAGGGATACGATGAGGAAAGTTTAAGTTTATTATTTGATGCTTAATGCAAATATTCTTTCTCATCTTCTAAGTTATCATCATTGAGTGAGGGCTAGGGAAGGTGCCAAAATCTTTCTCCATATATCTCTAACAAAACTACCAATTCTGCCTCACCTTCATCCCCTCATAAATGGGAGGATGATGATCTTCACCTTCAATCGACAGCTTCATTATCCAAAAACCTTACATCGCAGCTCGTCACAACCTTACCTAAAGCATCAAACAACAGCAATATTAATCAGATAAGTACAACCCTCTCCCTGCGCCAGAGAACCAAGAAGATTCATCGTCACTGATATTATGGAATTCAGACACAGAAAGTTTATCAGAAGGAAATGGTTGTGGTAAGTAAGTGTGTATTTTAGTTTTAGTTTTGGACATCAAAATATATTTATTATTTGAAATTTGTTGAAAATTAAGCTATTAAAAATGAATGTTCCTGGTTTCATGGGTTTACGAAAATCCTTGAAAAATCATAAATTCATTATTTTAATTTTCAGGGATTGGTGAACAGATGAAGTTAAAGATGTAAAGTCCAACAACAGTCTTTCCGAACTTCATAGAAGCCGCTCTTCTCCCAACTATATGTGATTGTAAATACTTAGTTATGGTGTTTTTCTTCATGTTACTTGATTTGAAGATTTTTCAGAGACTGACTCTGATAAGCACCTCAATCAATGGCTATTTGAATGATAACATACTGTTTTGTATAGTACTTTAAGATTGATAGAAATATTTTTAATATATGAGAGAAGGAGTTTGAAAAAATAGAGAGACTGATTTCATTCCACATCCTAGTTATATTGTATTTTAGTAAGCAATATAAAATTCGACAGTTTGGTCGAATACAATTGAACAATTTAAATAAATGGCAACGAACATATATAATCATGGTTTTATTGGAATTTTGTCCTAAACAATTGTATTTGGAATGGTAAATAGAAAACTAAATTTCTATAGTATTTTTTTTTTAGAAGGGCATAAAAGGAGATTAATTCTTTTTTTTTTTTAGTCTTATAAAACTTAACAATGAATCGACGTCAACAAATTTGTAAAGACTTTGTCGATGACATAGTTCAGGAGGTGATTGAACCATTAAGTAATCTAGGTTCTGGGTCTGATAAAAATGTGGATAGTAATTTTATTGTTTTAAAAATGAAAGAAGATCCCTCTAAATTTGTAAATACATTACTGGATTCTGTTACTAATAATATATTAGACTATTATTATAATAGAAGTCAAAATGTACCATTGTCAACTGTTCCATCACCCAAAAGAAAGATAAAAAAAAAAAACATATATTATCAAATGAAGAGGATGAATTAATTAAAATTGAAATTTTAGGGAAAGCAGTTTTAAACATTTTTTCTCTTCATAATGAATATAATCGTATTAAGGATAGTATTGTAAATCAACATATGCAATCAAAATCACCCAAAAAACAAAAAATACAGTTACCACCAATATTAAAGGACGATGAAACTGTAGATATGATCAAACTCTTCAATTCCTTCCATTCAACCGTTTTGAAATACCTTTTGAAAACAATACATAAAATAATTACAGAAGTTTATGGAATAAAACTCTGTGAAGATTTAACTAAGCTAGTTAATTCTAAAAGTTATCCATATTTTTTATTTGAATATTTTCTTAGACATCAATCATCAAGCGACGATATTAAACGGCAGTTAGAGTGTCTTAAACATTCAAGTATACTAGTCTATAACTGGATAATTCAAAATTGTATTGATATTAAAATTAAACCTGAAAATGAAAGTTAAATGTAATTTAATAATCGATGAAATATTACAAATGCTATTTTTGTAAATGGTAGAGAAATTCTACAAAATAAAATTTTAATGGCCTATGCAGCTCATAAATATTCGATGTTTAAAAACAATGGTAAATTGTATTCTGCTACGGAAATTATACATTCATGTATCAAGACTAATCGTAACCTACCCCCTCATAAAATTTCTATTTCATTTGAGGCTATAATGAGGGTAGGACAGAATACTGACCAAAATTTAATTTGTAAAAATACTCATTTTGTAGAAGAACGTGAATGTCGGCGTCATGTGGATATTGCACATCCACTTATTCAAGCTCATTTAGCTCCCTTGGGTGAACTATCCATGCAATATATTTCTAGGGTTTTGGAAATGCGGATTGGAGACTATCGCCTAATTATTGAACCACAACAGAATAGATATTTTATTCAATATAAGAAATTCCGTGACAAAAAAGTGGTTTTTCGTTTAGATTCCCTCACATTAGAATTTGTTTATATTAGTGATGAAGGGGAATCTTTTTACGATGCCCAGTATATACAACATAATAGTAGTGATGATAGCAGTGGGGAAAGCATGTTAGTAGGTATGGCTAGCTTTCTTGATGGAAGTGATCTTTGTATAAAAACAACTTACCTCCTAGATTATTCAACCAAAACAGTTCTATATCATCGATACATTCCTAATGATCATACCCAAATATTCCCTTTCACTTTAGAAAGAGAAGATTTACAACAAAGTGAGACAGGACCTGCTTTAACAATGAATACTGAGGGTGTACCTACAATATCACCGCCTTTGGGAACTTCAATTTACTGGTATACTTCTTGGAGATTAGAAGCTCAACTTCCTTTAAATCTTAGTATGTATCAACATGTTCATGAAGATAGTACTCCCCTTCATCCAACTCCGTCTGAAAGTTTGAATTAATCTCCTGTTTATATATTCCCTAAGTTGGATGGTAATAATGGAATTTTACGTTTTTACCCAAGTCATTTTGTTATTTCAAATCCTCTGATGTTATCGACATCACATCCACATTTAATACCCCAACATATTCTCCATTCTTTGATCGATTTCATTTTTACATAAGTATAGATCAGTAGAAACTGATCTATACTCTATAAACAATAATTCATCTTCCTTTATGGTACATAATTATCGACCAGTTGCCATTATAGACATTGTCTCTACGGCTTTTAATGCTGCAGAAAGGATGAATATATTACAAGTATTACGAGCCCATTTTAGAAATGATTTAGCACCTTATTACATTTTCTTTCAAGGGGAATTAAGCATGTCCAAACCATCAATATCCCCATCATTACCATTTGAAAATTTTCATGATGGTGAGATATATGAGGTGTTGTTAAATAACAACAGAAACATTATAAAGGTTTGCCGACATCGCCCAGATAAATCTCGAGCGAATCCACTTAAAACAGTTAATATTATATTGGGTATTCAAAAGTTAGAAGAAAGTTTTTTGGAAGTATAATCAGGAGTACGCTTGTGCTGGAAGAAGAAGGATGGTGGATGGTTTGTTGTCCAGGGAGGAATCATTGTGATTTAATGAAATCCATAACTATAAATAATTTTTATTAATATACTCCATATTAATACAGTTTAGAAATTATATTCCTAACTAGCTAGTTAGCTAATTTGTCGTTTTTTTTACCATATTCGACAATATGATATATGTGTGATTGGTAAGAGGAATGAACATTTTCATGACAGGGTTTGTAAGAAAAAAAAGGGTGACTGGTTGCGGACCGGACCGAGGGGTTGCTGGGCCCCGGGGTTGTCCTAATATGGCCTCAAGCAATTTGACCACCACCACCAGGACCAGGACCTTCAAGAACAATACTTCCACTACTAGAACCAGAACCTCAAAAAGCACCACCACCACCACAGCCAGGACCAGAACTACCAAGAGCATCACCATTACCGCCAGGACCAGTGCATCCAAGAGCGCCATCATCACCGCCGCCAGAACTTGCGCCTCCAAGAACAACACCACTAAGGCCATAGCTGCAAGCACCAGCTTATCCATTGTAATCTGTGATAGAATGAGAGAAAGATATTCTTTATCTGTATATTTATAATGGTTTCACGAAATTAATCACAGATAGGATGGGGTGGAGAGCCAAGTGCAAGTACCATAAAAAAAGTATCTATCTTACATTATTAAGATGAAATTTGGGAAAATCATAGATACCACTACTCACACTTTATCCACACACACACCAGTGACAACTCCTACCAGAACCCCCATCATCATCTTCTTGTAAATCATCGATGTTGTTATTTATTTGAAAATTATGCATTTTTGGTTTCAATTATATACATTCAAAATTCCCACCTATGTCTTTTTCTTACTCAAAATGTAACATATTTTTTTTTTTTAAGTGATTTTTTCTTATAAAGAAAAATCTATTGTAAATGGGATATAAAAAACTATGAATAAAAAATATAGAAATTTTCCTTTGGGAAAATTTAAGAGTAAATTAGAATATCGTGTATATAAATCTATATTTTATCATTTAACAAAAAAAACAAAAAAATAATAATATCAAAGTAGATATAAACAAAAGAGGACTATTAAAAAATAACAAACTATTTGAAATTGATATATATTTCTCAGATTTACAATTAGGTATAGAAATTCAAGGTCCTACTCATTATATAGACATTGAACAAATTAACAGAGATTTAAAAAAAAAAATGTTTAATAAAATTGGGATTATTTTGTTATATGTAGGATTTAATACTGTAAAGCATGATATACTAACTTGTTTAAATATTATTACTAAAAAGATAATTAGTTAAAAAATAAGGTATGTAAATCAAATCATATATAGATTTTTCAAGGAAATCCGGCTGAGTCGGTCCATTTATCAGCTGGGCAAGTCTATTGTAATGTATATGATGACAGGATGTAACAGAGATACCCACACTATCTTGTGCATTCTAATAAGGGACGGAGAGGAGATAAGTCGGTCTGAGCTGGGTTAGAGTTACTCCAACGCGCATCTTTAGCTAATCCTCAAAATCATCTCTTGAAGGTATTATATGACATTTACATTATTTATATTAAAAAATCATAATCTTGTTATTTACCATTGTATTATATATATATTTCTGAGCTTATAATATACAAAGACCTATTTTTTTGGTCATTTTCAGATAATTATAAAATGATGGTGATGTTGGTGGTATTGTGGGTGTTGGTTGTTGGAACTGTATTCAATCAATCAATCATCGTGGGAGTGTGATTCTTTATTTATGTTTTCTTTTCAGACCTGAACCTAAACGTGTACTTGTCAAATAGAGGATAATGGAGGAGAGAAAAGAAAAAATGAAAAAGGAAGTTCAATTTAATCCACATATAACGATACGATATTTATATGTATGGGCATATGCCTATCAGAAAGCTAGAATAGATGGTAAAATGTGGAACACAGCTGCTGCAGATCGGGATCGTTTCAAGATGCGATGTGTGAACACTTCAAAAATTCTAAATGATGCAAAAATATTTGACAAGGATCATAGAGAAAAGGTTTATTTAGAGCGAATAAAAGAGATATAGAAATTAAATATCCTTTATTTAATTCCTATCTTATAAAATTTAGTAGTATAGAGGGGAGGGGGGGCAAAAACTGGTTGTATCATTTTATTTAAAAGTTAGGTAACCACCTAACACTAGGACAATTTGTCTTAACATTATATTATATTGATCATGTCTTCGTTATCCATCTGACCATTACTATAACACCAATATATCAACATAATAAATATTAACAAAGCCAAAACTTTGTGAATTTTACACATCATCTCATTTTCATTGATTGATTTACTTCCCACATCTTGTTTGTTAGATGAAGATTGACTTGAAGAAACAAATAATATTTTAAACTAACACTTGGAGAGAGAGAGAGAGCAGGTCTAAATAAACCCTTGCTCTTCTTGTTGAGGGCAGTCACCTACTACTCAGGCAGTGTTATTGTGCTGGGTTTTTCTTTGACAAAACACATCCCAGTGAGCCATCCTCTTCTCTTCCCTTCATTGTAAATATATAAATATATAACATAGGGTAGGAGAAAAAGAGAGAGAGAGAGAAAAAAAATATATTCTCAAATGGTTATTGATCAGTTAAATAATTACAAAAACATAATGAAAATACGTCACAAATAACTGAGTAAGTAACTATAGCCTCTCAAGTCTGTATCAGTCTGACTGGATTGGTATATAAAAGAGTTTGCCAGGCTATGCAAATCATTACAGGTTCGCCATACTTCATGGACACTTCATTCTGAGTAGTAAAACAACAATCACACAATCTAAAGCACATTCAACATTTAATGTTTCTTCAACCCCAACCCCATACGTATGTTGTATAATTTACTTAAGTCTATTAAAACAAAGTTAATTATTAAGTAATAAAAATAAAGTATATCATATTACTATAATGTAATAAGAGTCAATGTATATATTATAAATCAGAATAATTATATAAATTAATTTATTTTATTTTATTTTCAGGTGGAAGTGAGATAATTCTCTTAGAGATGTCACTTGATCAAACAAAAACCCATACAACAAACAACTTTTTTTATGTGATGTATGTGGAAAAAAATATAGTACAATAAGAACACTAACAGTCCATTTCACAACTCATACAAAGAAGACTATCCTTTTTACAATTCATACCGGTAAAACTCCAAAGTGCAGTGAGTGTGAAAAAACAAACAAACAACACATTAGAGAAAAATGGTTTTCATGTGACGTATGTAGAAAAAAATTCCTTAAAAAATGCGACTTGACTAGACATATGGGAACACACAGAGTAAAACGGTTAAAATGTCAATTGTGTGGGAATAGATTTAGGGATGAATATAACTTGACCCTACATTTGAAATCAATACACATGATTCAGCCTTTGAAAACAAATAGTGAAAAAAAATATGATATATGTGGAAACAAACAGCAAATCAGTCCCAAATCTTTAAACAACTTTTTTACTTGTTTTGAATGTGGAACTGTATTTAAAAGCATAACCAGCCTGGATGAACATTTGTTGGAACAATTTACCAAAGATATATCAGCTTTAGATTTGATAACTCCAGACATTCATTTTCAGACGTTTTTTGAAAACTAATAAGTGTATTGGAACATTGACCAAATCTTTAAAGAACTTTTTTACTTGTTTCTGGTGGTAACTGGCACCTCAAGGAACATATAAAAGGAGTAGAAATATTAATGAGATTATTAATTCTGTCGGAGTGAGAGTAAACACAGATATATATCTCTCCTACCTGAACTTTTTTTCTATTACCACCACATTTTCTTGGCATATATTATGTTCATTTTGGATCTACACTAGCTGCTGGATATGACTTGTACAGGTATAGTTGGAATTTACTTTTTTTTTAATTTATGACTTATTTATATTTAAATATATTTTAATTACCATATATATTTTAATATATTTTAATTAACAATCTACCTTTTGCTTCAGTGCTGCCTACGATGTTACTGTGCCAGCACAAGGAAAAGGTGTAATCAAGATAGATATTCAAGTAAAAGTACCAGAAGGTTGTTATGAAGAATAGCTCCAAGATCTGGTCTTACTTTTTTTATTTTTTTTTTTTAATCACATTGATGTTAGGGGTGGTGTCATTGATAGTGAAATGTTTCTGTGGTTCTCTTCAATTATTCTAAAGTATATTTTATTATGAAAAAGAGAGATCGAATTTCACAACTAATTTGTGAATGAATATTTATTCCGAATTTGTTAGAGGAAGTTTAGGACATTGAGCATACCAAATGCCCCTGTGCCGCAAATTTTTTATTTTTTTTTTTGAATCAACAGAAATTAGTAGTAGTAGTAGTAATCAAACAACTAGCTAAATATACAGTGTAAATTAGTGATTCTCAACGATTACAGTGATAAGAGTGAGTAACTTATGTGTTAATGAAATGACTGAGGCGGTCTGCCTAAGGAGGCGGTTGTTATTTCCTAAAACATGCCTACTGAACTTCAATGAAAAGATGGTGTGGACTGTACGTTTAGCTATGGAGTATCCAGATTTTAAACCAGTGTTCAAGGAGGGTCAGGGTCTTCATCAGCCATATATCACAGTTGGAACAGAAGAGGCAGTTAAACATTTAACTACAGATGGCTTTCAGAATATTGTGATGGTTGTTCCAGAAGAAGGTATTTTCACAAAGGTCATACTTTTCAAATATCCAACTTACTTGGATCCCGATCATCTCCTTTACAATGACAGTGTTGTTTGGGTAAAGAGAAACATTGTTCATTATAAAAAACAAAGTCAGGTTATAGCTTTAATAAAAGGTGAGGCTCCTAAAAAAAATTTTGTACAAGGACTAGGCTATAGAAAAGTTTCAAAATACCAAGAGAAGCCAAAATTATGCCTGAAGTGTTATTATTGGGGTCATTTGGTTTTGAAATGTCAGTACGACCCCAGGTGTAAGTACTGTGGTAATAAACATGACTCTAAAGAGTGTACAAAGAAACAAAAATTTCCATTTTGTTGTAATTGTAGAGGTAAGCATACTCCTTGGTCTTATCTATGCCCCATGAATCCTACAAATGCTGTTGCAGGGGGGTTGTATTCTGCCAGCTAAGGGGAAACAAACTAGCTAGGCCCACACAACTGAAAGTCCTAAAGTCCTGTAGTATACAAATGTAACCTAATTACTACTATTATATTGAATTTTTTGTAGTAACTTTACTAAACTAATCTATGCCTTTGAGATATATATGTATGTATGTAAGCATCTTTCCCATTCAAAACAATATATAATTAACAAATTACAATGTTCGATAATTAAAGAAGGATAATTGGATTAATAAAAGAAAACAAATTAAAATAAATATTTTTTTTATATATATTTTATTTATAGAGGGATATAAAAGAGGATGTTCTCCTGTTCAATTCACTTGACACAGATGTCAGTAGCATATTATATACCTTGGGCAAAAGTTTATGTTGTGACCACCGGGCACACTGATTACCTTTGTCGACATGAACAATTTGAGAAAGAATGAGTCAAATAAAAGAAGAAGGTGGTTATCACTCAGACGAGATATGAAGCCAATCTTCATAGACAGGATGAATGACTGGTTCAGGGAATACCAAATCCCAGAAGATATTGATACATTTGTTGATGACCTTAATCACCAAATTGAAAGTTGTCTTAGAATTCAGCGCCGTACGCCTCGACGAAGACCCCCTCGGAAGAAAATGCCTCGAGGCAAAGATCCACAGAGTAAAGCTGAAGAATTAATTCACATGTGGAGTAAGGCAGCATCCTCCTCCTCCCTCTCAACGGAAATCGTCATGGAACAGCTCCTGCTACAGAATGACAGAAGAACTAGAATAGCGAGAGCACAGTCTAGTGAGGACGAATATGGAGAACCTATCACAGCCCAGGAAGTAAGGGCGGCTGTTAAGAGAGGTAAAATTACAGCACCTGGTGAGGATGGCATTACCTACGACATACTTAATGCACTGTGTGAAGTGCCTGGGAATCCACTACTCCTATTGTTTAACAAATCATTCCTAAATGGAGTTCTGCCCACACAATGGAAACACGCCAAAATTGTTCCCATACCAAATCCGAATGACCCTGGCAATTACAGACCTATCAGTCTCGTGTCATGTACTTGCAAGATGCTGGAAAAGATCATCCTAAAACGACTGTTACACAAAATAGGTAGGTTTGGGGAAGGAGTCAATGGATATGTCAAAGGACGGAGCACAGCCAATTGTATAATTAATTACCTGGTTAATGACACGGCTAGGTACTCTGTATTTGTTGACATAAAAGGAGCCTTCGACAAAGCCCAGGGAATTGCGATCCTGGACGAGCTTGCATGTATGGGTGTCAAGGGGAGACTCATGAAATGGATTGAAGACTACCTCACAGGGAGGAAAGCTAAGGTCTACTTCAATGGAGCAATCTCAAGAACAATGAATATGGAACTCGGGACCCCCAAAGGAGGAGTCTTAAGCCCTACACTATTCAATGTACTTATGAATGCAATTGCCAATATTGATTTTCCTGAAGGAACACAACTAGTGGGATATGCAGATGATGTCCTAATACAAGCTTCCACCTTTGATAAAATAAAACAGGCCATTGAACTCCTTGGAAGGAAATGTATTGAGCTCGGTTTCACTCTCTCCACAAACAAGACAAAAGCATACTCCCATCGCAAGCGGAGAGAAAATGAAGAACTGCAAATTAATGGTGTAACACTTGAATGGGTTGACCACTATCGGTACCTTGGCGTCACCGTCGGCTCAAACAAGGGAAAGAAAGAGGAGCTCAATGAAATCATAGGAACATGCAAAAGTCGACTCAGGGAACTGAAACTGAAAGCTATGACTTGGAATGATGGCCATGGAGCCTCTATTGCTGTACTTAAAATGATGTACACAAACTATGTACGCTCCGTCATTGACAATGCAGCACCTGTTTTATGTACTTATTCACAAAGTGATATGAATAGGCTAGAAAGCATACAGGATGAAGCCATTTCAATCATTCTTGGAGTTCCAAAGAAAAAAACTGCTGAAATGTCCAATCTACAAAAAGAGTTATTATCCCTTCCCAGTATTAAAGAAAGAATTGTGGAACTGAATGCTAAGCTTGCAATTAGGATTGCCAGAGATCCCCATTATAATGACATGGCTAAAAAAAATTGAGCTCTGTGCTACTTTCAGGGGGAAACAAGAGAAGCAAAAAATGGCATCACAGAGCAGTCGGCTACCTTGAAGATCTTCACCTACTTCAACAAGCTCGTGAGCTCATGCCTGTAGAAAGATTACCTCCCTGGGTGGATCCCCTGAATGACTCGTGCAGGATTATCATCAATGATATGGTAAAGAAAAAAACCAACATGGTACCCCAAGAAATAAGCCACAAGTATCTTAAGGAAATTTATAATGAAGCTGGAGATGAACTAGATCAAATCTTCACTGATGGGTCTTCTAATCCTATTAATGGCCTGGCGGGTGCAGCATACACGGTAATTAAGAAGGATGATGTATTTTTTCCACCAAAAAATGAGGAAAAAGCGTGCATTGAGAACTATACCTCTTCAACACAAGCAGAGTTAACTGCCATTGCTATTAAGGTATATTATTGAACAGAATACTACTGGTGCAGTGATTTGCACCGATTCGAGAGCAGCACTGCAAAGCCTAAATAAAGATCGGGACGAGAATCTTTCAATAGTCGCTGAAATTAAGAGAGTTGTGAAGGTACTAACCAACCAGGGAAGAGTTGTCAAGTTCCTGTGGATTCCCTCCCATGTTGGAATCTATGGAAATGAACGCGCAGATGTGTTGGCAGGTGAAGGCGCTGAGGGAGACCATATTGAATACTTCATACCCAAGACTCTTCTAGAAATTAGAAGTATTATTAGGGAACATCATCGTCATCTCAATCATTATGAACCCTCCAAAAAAAGAGAATGTGGTGGTTGCGGGAGAGAATTAATAATAGAGAAAAAACATCTTGGATACAAATGTCCACACGTACAGCAGCTTTTTGTTAACAACATATAACAAAGATGATTTATAATGTATCTTATCTACCATTTGACAGAGGCTGTTTACCTTGGAGACTGGTTGGAAATATATGAATTGAATTTCAAATCTTATTGTTCCTTCTATTACATTTTTATATATGACTAATAAATACTTCTATAATTATTGACACAATATTATTATTATCCCTTTCACCATTAGAATGAGTAATAATGATTTTTTTTTAATGGTTTATAATCATTTCAAAATAAAATAAATGATCCATATTCTTTTTTGACTCACAGTTTTGTTATAAGACAGAGCAGCTGCACACTTGCTTTACAGTTGCTCAGTTGCTCTCTCTCCACGTGACCAGGTTTGCGTTCTCTCTCTCTCTCTTTCTCTCTTCACACAATTAGGTCAATGTTTTTAATAATATTCCTTTACATAACGGATTTTTATTTAGTTAAAATCTAGCCAAGGAAACCTGGTCCCAAATTCAAGAGTACTTAGAAGTAACATTTTCGTTCCCCAGGATAGTGCGCTGAGAGCATGGATGGAGATCATGAGACGTTCCTCTTCACCAGTGAGAGCGTAGGCGAAGGCCACCCCGACAAAATTTGCGATCAGATCAGCGACGCAGTGCTTGATGCCCATCTTAGCCAGGACCCTGACGCCAAAGTTGCTTGTGAAACGTGTACCAAAACTGGTATGATCCTGATCTGTGGGGAGATTACGTCCAAGGCCCAAGTTAATTATCAACAAATTGTGCGTGATATTGTTAAGAAAATTGGTTTTGATGATTCACGAAAGGGCTTTGACTACAAGACCTGCAATATTCTTCTGGCCCTGGAGCAAAAGTGTGCGGAGATTGCTAATGGTGTACACATCGGGCGCAGTGATGACAACACTGGTTCAGGGGACCAGGGACTGATGTTTGGTTATGCCACTGATGAGACCGATGAGTGCATGCCCTTAACTATTATGCTGGCACACCGTCTCAATCAGAAGATTGCAGAGCTGCGAAGAGATGGGACGTTCTGGTGGGGGCGACCTGACTGTAAGACTCAAGTCACATGCCAGTATGCCTTCGATCAAGGAGCTGTTATTCCCAAAAGAGTGAACACTGTTGTCGCTTCTGTACAGCACTCGGAACAAATTACTGTCGAAGCTTTGCGTGACAAGGTTATAGAGAAGGTCATCAAGGTCATTATTCCTGAAAAATATATAGATACTCAAACGAAATACCACATCAACCCTTGCGGAGAATTCATCATGGGTGGACCTCAAGGTAACGTTGGGCTAACTGGTAGGAAAATCATCGTTGACACTTACGGTGGGTGGGGCGCTCACGGCTGGGGAGCATTCTCTGGCAAAGATTACACAAAGATTGACCGCTCAGCGGCCTATGCCGCCCGATGGGTTGCCAAGTCACTGGTGTAAAACAAATTATGTAGACGCTGTTTGGTTCAGGTATCTTACGCCATTAGTGTTGTGCACCCCATAAGCATCAGCATCTTCCACTATGGCACCTCACAGTACACATCAAAACAGCTTCTGAAGATTGTTAACCACAACTTTGATCTACGACTAGGACATATTGTCAAGGAGCTGGGCTTAAAGAGACCAATTTACAGTGATACGTGGTGTTATGGACATTTTGGACGGCAACAGTTCTCTTGGGAACAGCCCAAGAAGTTGACCATCCCTGAATTTTAGAGTCAAATAATTCTTAAGGATGACTATCATTTGTACGTTTTTCATCAAGTCCCTGTTAATATGGGAGAACACTATGTCTATGCTTGATTCACAACTCTCCTAAACACGAGAGTGAAGTTATACAACTTTCCCACCAGGAGACTTGAACCCTAGCCAGCACAGAAGCCTGCTGGGAACCTTTAATTTTATATTCAATTGATAGTTTTATATACCAGAGTATATAAAATCTCCAGGCCTTTTATATATCAGAGTAAATAAAATTAAAATGACTCTATAAGACCAGCGTCTGGGTCAAGATAAATACGTTTTCTTCCACTAAACTGAATCCAGGTTTTTTTATCTTTTTTTCGGTGGGGGGTTCTATGTGATCCTCCTCCTCCTCCTCCTCCTCCTTCTACTGTTTGTGATTCTCCTCCTCCTCCTCCTCCTCCTCCTCCTCCTTCTCCTCCAACTGTTTGTGGTTCTCCTCCTTCTCCTCCAACTGTTTGTGATTCTTCTCCTCCTCCTCCTCCTCCTCCTTCTACTGTTTGTCCTCCTCCTTCTCCTCCAACTGTTTGTGATTCTTCTCCTCCTCCTCCTACTCCTCCTCCTCCTTTTACTGTTTGTCCTCCTCCTCCAACTGTTTGTGATTTTCCTCCTTCTACTGTTTGTGATTCTCCTCCTCCTCCTTCTACTGTTTGTGATTCTCCTCCTCCTCCTTCTCCTCCAACTGTTTGTGGGTCTCCTCCTCCTCCTCCTCCTCCTCCTCCAACTGTTTGTGGTTCTCCTCCTCCTCCTCCTCCTTCTCCTCCAACTGTTTGTGGGTCTCCTCCTCCTCCTCCTCCTCCTTCTCCTCCAACTGTTTGTGGGTCTCCTCCTCCTCCTCCTCCTCCTCCAACTGTTTGTGGTTCTCCTCCTCCTCCTCCTCCTCCTTCTCCTCCAACTGTTTGTGGGTCTCCTCCTCCTCCTCCTCCTTCTCCTCCTCCAACTGTTTGTGGTTCTCCTCCTCCTCCTCCTTCTACTGTTTGTGAAGTTTTTACCTTTCCTACTCCTTCTCCTGCATTTTGTAATTCTCCTCCTCCATGTGATTCTTTTGTTTGTTCTTCTTTCTCGACTTCCACATAAATGTTAAATTTAATGCTAGCAAATGTGTCTGAGGAATTAATATTCTTAGCTAACATTTTACATTCCACCTCATTATGACCGTCTTCGAGTTCAAGTTTCATAACCACGAATGGGGGTAGTGAATTTTCTTTCATTGGGAAACTGTCCGAATAAAATCCACAATTAAATATATCTTGACGTGCAGCATGGGTACATGATATCAACAATTTGTTCATGTAAAATAATTTTCCTTCCTTTCGACATTTTTTACGTGATGCATCTAAATTGTTCTTTAATTTGACATCTTTTATTTCACGTCGATCTGTATAAATATCAGGTGTGAAATTATGGAAATTCCATGGAAATATTAATATAATTGGATTTTTTGTATAATATCCCCTATCAATATTAGAATTTGTATATAGTTTATTTATGTAATATGCAGAATAACCATTGGTAAAGTTGTGGATTTCATCATAATAACTAAGGAATTTATTAAAGGGTTGAATTAGTGTCTTATCAGTTTCAGTAATAGTTTTAGGATTATACGAAATTGGTGGTTTGGGAACAATAAAGAGACCTTTATAAGTTTTTATGTCTTCGATAAATGGCGAGAATAATGATTCTATAAGTTTGGATTTCATTTGGGATTTTCGAAGTTCAGACGAATCTGTGGAGGATTGTAATAATTCTTGAAGTAATTCATGAGGTTGTTCGACGGATTCCATTTTACTGATGACGTGAGGAACGCCAGAGGACTCATTTTCACTTGTTTGTAATTCTCCTCCGCCTTCTTCTCCTCCTTCTCCGGCATCTTGTAATTCTCCTACTCCTCCTCCTCCTCCTCCGCTTCCTCCTCCTCCTCCTCCTCTTCCTTCTCCGGCATCATGTAATTCTCCTCCTCCTCCTCTTCCTTCTCTGGCATCTTGTAATTCTCCTCCTCCTCCTCCTTCTCCAGTGTCTTGTAATTCTCCTCCTCCCTCTCCATCGTCTTGTAATTCTTCTGCTCCTCCTCCCCCTGCGTCATGTAACTCTACTCCTTCTCCAGCGCTGTGTAATTCCCCTCCCACTACTCCTGCGTTGTGTAATTCCCCTCCCACTACTCCTGCGTTGTGTAATTCCCCTCCCACTACTCCTGCGTTGTGTAATTCCCTTCCCACTCCTCCTCCTACATCTTGTATTAGCTCAATGGACTCTGGTGTTGTGTCATGGCTGATGGAATTGTAATTGTTTTCCTTTTTATATAATTTTTTAGTATTTTTAGATTTTTTCCGTGAATTAATGACTACTATAACTGTTAGGAAAATAATTAATATTATTAACATAATAATTGTTGACAGTAGATTATTCATTCTTAATTTTCTCTTTTTTTAATTATATGATTTTTAATTCAGATATTTTTAAAAAATAAAGTAATTATGCAACCAAAGTCAAATATGTTATTGTTTTTATCCTGTTGAGTAGTTTTCCAGTATTAAGTGATATTGGATATTATATTAAATATTGGAATACCATTCAATATTGAATGAGTAATTCAATGTTGAATGAGTCATTCAATGTTGGATTGTTTTCCAGTATCCAGCACTATACTATATACTCTATACTATGTCGATATTGATTAGTTTTCTGGTTAGTATCCAATGATATTGAGTAGTATATTCAACATTGAACGTGTGCAGATGTGACAGCAGTCACAAACACCCTGATGGATAGTTGAAAAAAAAGAGATTTGAGTCCCTGATTAAAAAAAAAAAAGACTACTACTACTACTACTACCCTACTTAAATTACTTACTGTTTTGCTTACTGAACACTGTAATACAACAGGTGTTGATGCAAACTCTAATCCAAAAAATGTCGTCCCTACCACAGGTGTTATTAGAAAACATATTTGCACTTGTTCCATATCGTCATCTTTTAATTATTTGTTCCAGAGTTTGTAAAATTTGAAGCCATGTTATTCTTGACTCGTCATACATGCCATTCCGCACTCTTTATCATCGATTAATATGGGATTCATATACTCTTTTCCCTAGTCCACTTCTACATAGCAATGAAGATGGTAATTTGTCTCTTTACAATGCATCCTATATTGTGGAACAATTATGTTTACATCAAATACAACATAACCGATGGAAGATACTGTATGAGAGGCCTTCTAAAGATGATCGAGACTAAAATGAATAACTGGTCGAAAATGGGTCAAGAAAAAAAAGACTCTGAACTATTTGAGTTATTGAATGAACATCCTATGTTTACATCAACATTAAAAACAATGACGAGTGTTAATCATCCTTTAAAAGGTATGATAAACAAAAACAAAGTGTGGTCTTTAGTGACAGCTATGACAATGTTCTCTCGGGATACAGATGAAATTTTACAATTGTTGAATATTTGTCTTCGAATGTATCCCACGTCAACTGTTCTGGATATTTTTTATGGATATACAGTTATTTTTCTTTTTTCTTTTCAAAACTTACAGCAATCTAATATTAATCATTATAAGGTACATTCTGCACTCTATCTGACAGAAAATATAATTCTTCAATCGTCAGAACAAACATATTATTGTGAACAGGCCCTTCTAATCAATCATGTTCCAAGTAAAGGTGAAATTACACGTGTCGATTATGTTCCTGGAGTGGATATAGTCAGTATAGTTTTGAAGATAGTAAAGCGGCATTCATCTTTGCAATTTTTAATTATCGAATCGCAGCCACAATCACCACTTGTACAACAGTTACCGCAAAATGCTATTTGTTCATTTTCTATGTTTAATTCTTTTTCTTTTTCTTTTGATGTATTGGTGCTTATGCCAGATTCTTCTGATATTAATAGGGAGGAAGACTGGAGAAAAAAAGTGAAAGAAATTTCAGTAATCAAATTTAGAAACATTTTATCTGAACAAAATAAACCCTGTTATAATTTAAATATTAATGTATATCTACTAATGGTAAGTAAGAGGAATCAGGATTTATGTTGGATTATGTATTGTATTTTGGGACTACGTAACTTTATAATTCCTGTAAGTACTGAAATGTGTCAGGTGCAAGAAAGGAGTTGTGAAGACAATGTTTTAGTTATTTGTTCATCTATTTCAAGTATATATATGTACTGTTATGACCATTATTGTAATTCTTATATGGAAAAATTTTTTGTTATTACAATAGATGGGAGTTTTCAAAGATTTCTAGATGATGATTTCTATATATAGATTTCTCTATATATAATTTATATGACCGACATGAAAATGATGGTGAATGCAATTGTTGGTTACCACCTCCGTTAACTTACAGTGAGATTTATAGTGCCTATGCATTATCTTATCATAGAACACCAGATTTTATATTTTGGTTAAAAACAAAATGCACCTTTAATGGTGAATATCATCCAAGTTATAATTATTATATCATTTATACAGATATGTTAATAACATTTCAAACTATGCCAACATTTTCATTAGTTCGATTATTTAAAGGAAAAGATGTAATTTGTGAACATCATATGATTGCAACAATCACTAACAATTTAAAATTTGATGTATTGGAAATTGAATTGAATAATTCATTTGAAAAAGATATTAATACAATTCTTGGACAACAATTGGCGACATTTAATGAAATTAATATAAGTGAACGCCACTACTGTCTTCATTGTTCTAAATCTCTAAAGGATGAATATTTTGCTCTAAAACAAAAAATCAATTGGTGTGATATGGTAGCGGTAAGATTTACACGTTTTAATAGTTTTGATTTAATATGTGCTCAATGTGCAAATATCAATGATGAGGAATAACTGTATATTAATATTTTATTTCATCCTATTTTATATAAAAAATGTACATTTAAACTGACCATATATTAATTATTATATTATAAATATAGATATGTTACAACAGGTTGTCAAACTATACCAACTAACTTTGTATTTTAGTTACCATCTCAATGAGGTTTATAGTATTTATACATTATCATAGAACACCAATTTTTATATTTTTTGGGGGTTAAATTAAGTTTTGAGTCGGGGTCAAGGATGGCAGTAGCGACACTTCACTGATGAAGAAGATGATGTGTTCATGGACGCTTGCAAAAATAAGGACGTCGAGAATCTGGCCATATTATCGACTTGATAGAGAGATTCTTGGATGCACCCCCATCCCCCTTCCCCTACCTCCACGTCTTAGTCTCACTATATTTTATGGAAAGATAATAATAACACAAATGAGATTATAATAGAGATAGTAATTATTGTATACCTGGGATGGAAGGTATATAAACAGGCAAATTATGAGGGTTTATAGACCAGTTCATCTGTTCCTGTAATCACAGTAAGTACTGTTCCTGAGTGTAGTCGTATACCAAAAACAAATTTATTTACCATACCATTTGATTTTTTGTTAAATAAAAAAATAATGGGAGATGTTATTACTGATTCACAAGTTAAAATTTTAGTTGGTAAATATTTTATTGATATATTAAATTATTCAATTAATCTTTATAATTATAATATAAAGCATATTTATTTGCCAATGTTTGATATGTTAGATAGTGAATTTAATAATATTATATCAGTTATGTTTGACACATATATAGATATATGTCAAAATATTGGGTTTTTAATAATAAATGGAAAATGGGATCATTACCGATGTGAATTTATTCTTGATTTTATTCGAAGACAATTCAGTTATTATTTATACAAACTCCTAAAAAGAATTCATATTATCAAATTATACATTATTCTCTTAGAAAATACGTTACGATATCAAGGATGGGCTCTTATGGAATCTATTTGGACTATACAAGGAAAAATACCTTATTCTCTAATTAGAAAACCTATATTGAATGAAAGATGTATTAAACCCATTCTTCTGTCCCATACCGATATATATGACCTAAAAGATAATTTAAGTAATGTATATAATCGATCACCTACTGTAAAATATGTAAATGAAGTAACAAGAATTGTTATATATAATTTGTATAATTTACTTATGAAAAAATTTAAATGTGTAAATTGGTTAGAGACTATTCTTCTCTGTTCTCTCCCCAAACAAAATCTTAAAAGATTAAACTGCCTTCCTAAAACAAAATCTGAAAACAATTTAGAATGTTTAGGGGATATTCTTCGAACTATTGATCTTCATATATATAAAGATGGGGAAGTCTATAAATATAAGAAACATCGCTGATTTATGTATGTATGTGTTGTATGGTGTGGAAATAATCTAAATCATATTTTTTTCTTTTGTCTACAGGATGTTTAAGTAAGAATAGACTTATTGATTGGCTTCCATCATCATCATCATTATCATCATGATGTTGCTGTTAGAAGATTTCATTTGGCAACCACTTTCATATGAAATTCAACTGTATTTAGATGATGTTTATAGTACACACATATTTAACCTGTGGACAGTTCTTTGTGGTCTTTTTTGGTATTATTCAGGGCTTAGAGAAGTTAATTTTGTTGCACTTCTTTTTTGCCTAATATGTGAAAGAAACAGAGAAGTTTGCAGGAAGCAAGTTCAATATATGGTTATATATTTCTGCTTAGGAATTGGTATATGTACTATAGATGACACAAATGTCTTATTTCTAGTAGCATGTGTAATGATTACTTATTTTATGTGGAAATTAATCTATGGAGTACATGGTTATTATATGGTTTTAAGTATGGGATTAATGTTACTCCTTTTTTTTTATATGAACTGTTATCAGGTTATATTAACTTTATTTTATTTAATTATTTTATTTTACAGTACATATATCATAATAATCAAAGAATTTCCTGAAGGCAACCAAACAGATTTGTTTCATGGTGCATTTTTACATTTAAAAATGTTAATGATACACCCAAAGAAAAAGAAATCCTCTCTACCTAAGTTAGTAAATATTGAAGTTGATTTAGATCACATTCTGTTGCAAGATCTTTCAGTTGCACATGTTCCATTCTGGGGACATCATATAAATAATAAATTTTCACCTCAATTCCACCCTGAACTACCAATAGATGGTTATCCACGTTCATCTTTCTTTTCTGAAGATGAACGATTATCTTGGCAAGGTGAGATTGCTTATTTCCAGCCGAAATCTACTGTCTTAAATTGTGCATCAAAAATAAGATTAGAACATCTTCAAAATATTTGTAATTATGCTAACGATTGTTATTGGCAAGAGCACATTTTTATTTTTGGAAAGCATATACTTACCAAGAAGGAACTTGATGAAATAATGAGTTTTATAAACCCAAAGGACACTGTGGTGTCTATTTATGCTCGTGGTGGATGGGTTGAGAGTTTTTTGCTGAATTGAGGTGTGAGCATTATTCCAACAGAAAACACAGAAAAATTAGAGTATATAACTGCAGTTAAATGGTTACCAAACGGGTATATTAGGCATATAGTTAAAGAAACTTGTATTAATAAAGAATATTCAAATGCCAATATACTTATAATCAATGAACCAATTGGGAATTTTTATATGACTATCGTTAGTATACTTAAAAATTTCAAAGGACGACTAGTGATAATGTTTGGTTCCAACTTTCCTATGGTTATTAAAAGTGTTTTAAATGAAAAATACATTCATGTACAAACATCTAGTGTGCCCATTTTTATTAGGTCTACTGTTCATTTTTATATGAGAATAGACATATGATTATTGGAGTTATTATTGTGTAGAAATATATAATGAGAATTGATGACATTATTAATAGTTTTGATTTTTAAAATTAGGCACCCCCCAAAAATTCCTGGCTTGTACTAATGTGAGGTTTAATTTAAGGTAAATAAGTTAATAAAGGATGATTCTGACTTTAATTATATACAGTTATAATTACCCTCAACATCTCAATGGTAATAATGATTTAAGTAAATAAAGCCAGTGACAAGTCACAGTCAGGCAGAACAAGTACAGCCAGTGACAAGTCAGTCAGGCAGAACAAGTACAGCCAGTGACAAGTAAGTCAGGCAGAACAAGCACAGCCAGTGACAAGTCAGTCAGGCAGAACAAGCACACCCAATGACAAGTCAGTCAGGCAGAACAAGCACAGCCAGTGACAAGTCAGTCAGGCAGAACAAGCACAGCCAGTGACAAGTCAGTCAGGCAGAACAAGCACACCCAATGACAAGTCAGGCAGAACAAGCACAGCCAGTGACAAGTCTGGGCTAAGTTTTTATAATTGCTGTTATACAAAGCTTAAAAGAACAAGAGGTCATAAAGTTTTTGTGATGATTAAAATTTTATTAGAAGAGTTGTTTTTTCAAGGATATTTTCATCAATATATATCAAAGGTTAGAAGAGCTTTAATTAAAAATTAGGTAACTGTTACTTTAAGCACTGTAATCTGAATGAAGTTCATCTTGTGGGTGAGCTGATAGATAATCTATTACCAAAGTTTTCTTAAGACCTCTATCCTTAACAACTTTCCAAGTGGTTTTTTTAAAGCTGGTCTCCTCATTTATTTTCGCCTGATGCTCTTTCAACTGCTGTACTTCATCCCGTAGGTAATTTAATTCTGTCCTCAGAGCGTCAACTAAAACCAATAGTTCAATCATTAAAACATCCATAATGTATAATAAATAGCTTTAAAACGGAGGAGCTTTGGCTAGCACACTCTCTCAGTCTAGGATGAAAGTAAAATGTTCCTCGAAAAAAGGTTTCATTTTATTCTTTTGTAACAAAAAAACTTATTATATTCTCGAAACTCCACTACACCCAGCTTCTACATTCGAAGGACTATACAGCTCTATTTTTGCTGCATATGGTAAAAATATTTCATACTATTATAGTTGCACTTGAGCTTTAGCAGATTCCAATTCTTTAGTAGATCTATAAATTTGTTAATTTGTACTAAAAAATATATACAGTACATGGTTTAACTAATTCAAATTTTTCTTTTATTTATTTATAAATCCTACTGACAATGAAGAAAATTTTATAAACCTTAACAATCAAAACCAACTAAATTTTAACAACTATTTTTCTTTTTTTTTCTTTTTTTGGATGATGATGATGATGATGATGATGATGATGATGATGATAATGATGATGATGATGATGATGATGATGATGAGGAGGAGGAGACTGACAAAGTCAATGGGGTTGGAGGTTCTTCAGATAATATTGGGAATGATTGTTTTATAGTTTGTATAACCAAATATTTTATTCGCTTTGCAGAAAGTTCTTCCTCCTTTTTCTTTTTCTCTTCCTTCTTCTTCTTCTTTTCTTCCTTCTTTTTTTTCTTTTCTTCCTTCTTTTTCCTTTTCCTTTCTTCCTTTTTCCGCTTCCTTGTTATTTTATCATCTTGGTTTGAAAGAGATAATAAACTCACTTCCCTTGTTATTTTCTCATCTTGGTTTGAAAGAGATAATAAACCCAAAGTGGATGATGAATTTCCAGATGTGGATCCTGCTCCTGAGATAGATGGTGACACTGTTGGTGGCAATGAATGTACATGCTTTAAATTTCCATCAGCATGTATCTGAGGTACATTGTAGCTTGTATTTGAAAGCTGTTGATCTTTAGATACTAATAATTGTTGTTGTTGTGGTTGATTAACATATACATCTTCATTCCAATCTGAACTTGAAATTGTATTTAGAGATAAACCCAAAGTGGGTAATGGATTTCCTGCTCCTGAGGTAGATGGTGACACTGTTGGATCAAGGAATGTCAATGAATGTTCATGATATAAATTTGGAGGTGCATTGTAATAGGTATTTGAAAACTGTTGATCTTGTTGTTGTTGTTGTTGTTGATTAACATATGCATCTTCATTCAAACCTGAACTTAATATTGTATTTTCAGGAAACGACACCATTAGTTGTTGATAATCATTATTAATTGATTCACCTGTTTTACTACAATATTTATCAATTATATAAGTCAGATCTGTTTCTTTTTCTTCTTCTTCTTCTTATTCTTCAATTTGTATGTTAGGTTGATGATAATTACACTTCAAATTGGCTGCTGGTAAATTGGTGGTTTCTGATATTAGTTGATAATTTGAGCTTGAAGTAGATGGCAAATAAATGTTGTTATTTTTTTCTCCTCCTCTTGTGGTGTTAGTTTCTGAGGGAAAGAGGGCATCAATGAAATCAGGAATTTGATCCAAAAAATCTTCTTCTCTATGTTGTTGCTGTTGTTGTTGTTGTTGTTGTTGCTGTTGTTGTTGTTGCTGTTGTTGTTGTTGTTGTTGTTGTTGTTGTTGTTGAACATGATGAACTCCATTTTCCTGAGTTTTGTTTGCAATTCTTTTAAATGTTGTTATATTTTTCTTCACCTTATTTTCCAAAACTGATTCTTCATCATCAGATTCCAAAGCAGCAGGAGCAGCAACAGCAACAGCAGTGGCAACGATGGTGGTCAGGGTAGTGGTGGTGGTGGTGGTGGCACTAGTGGTGGTGGTGGCACTAGTGGTGGTAGTAGTAGTAGTAGTAGTAGTAGTAGTAGTAGTAGTAGTAGTAGTAGTAGTAGTAGTAGTAGTAGAAGTAGTAGTGGAAGTAGTAGTAGAAGTAGCAGATTTATCTAAATCTTTGTTTGTCAATGACCCTAATTCTTCCTTATTGCCTGTATCATGCTCATTATTATCTTTTTTACTGTTATCACTACCACCATCATCATCATTATTATTACTATTTCTACTACTACTACTACTACTACTACTACTACTACTACTACTACTACTACTACTACTACTACTACTACTACTACTACTACTACTACTACCACTGCCACCACCACCACCACTGCTACTACTACTACTACTACTACTACCACTGCCACCACCATCACTACTACTGTTACTGTTACTGCTGCCTCTACTGCTGCTGCTGCTGCTGCTGCTTCTTATGCTGCTGCTGCCTATTCTTATGCTGCTGCTGCCTCTTCTGATGCTGATTCTTCTGCTGCTGCTGCTGCCTCTTATGATGCTGATGTCTTTTCTGTTGCCACTTCTACTTCTGCTGTTTCTTCTTTTTCTATCATCTTCATTATCCTTATCATCATTATCATTATTTATCTCCTGTAATAATAATGATGCAGTTGCTGATTCAGTAATGTTAGTTGTAGTTTTAGTGACTGAGGGAAGAATATTTCCATTTCCTTCGTTTTTGAATAAATTCCTGATTTGTATACCTAAAAAGTAGTCTTCTAAAACTTCCCGTTTATCTTGATGTATAAAACCAGATGAAATTATTTTTTGTAGGATAATTCTAGATAATCTATTCTTATCTATATCACAATTCTTATACTGAAATTGGTTCTTAATTATGTAATGTAAACTTTCCAGTATTATTTTAAAGATTCTGTCAAATTCATATTCTTTGCAGAACATTTGGGTTTCACTTCATTCTTATGTAAGTCGATTATCTTCAGTATATTATTTCTATTCTTTGGAAGTGGGAATTTTACTTCACAGCAGTTACATTCCATAATTGGAATGATTTCATTCTTCAATCTAAACCCTTCATGTATGAAAGTTTGTTTATTTCTTGATATTTGAGTCTTTAAATTTTCATACTTGGTTTTAAATAAAAAGGCTGACTCTTCAAAAGATTTATCATCATCATCGATATCATCATCATCATCATGCTTATCCTTTTTTTTCATTGCCTTTATTATATATAATATTTCATTAATTTTATCTAATGTAGTTGTATATACTACAAATGGTGCTCTCTTACACTCATGATCTATTATTTTCTGGAATGATATAAATATGCCATTACATTTTATGCAAATGTACCAACCATTGTTATTATCCACGTAAGAAAATGTGGATAATTTTTCCAACTGATCATTAATTATCCATATTTTATATTTTTGTTTATCTTCCAATTCTGGATAGGATGGGGAGATAAATTTTTTTATTCTCTTATGGTATTCTTGAACATAAGTCAGTGTTCTTATACTAGAGTACAGATGAGTCCCCTTTAATATAAAATATTTAGGGAGACCATCATAGAGTTGTTCTTCTGATGTAAAGGTGGTTGGTGGCACACTGGGGAGTGGATCTCGACGATTCACGTTGTTCTTAATTGGAGCCATTGAAAACAATAAAGCAGAAGAATCCCACAGGCTGGAGAATCATGCATGTGTATACAACTGGCATTGAGACATCTTGTAGTTTTTAGGTTGTGCAGTGTGCTCACAGAGTAAATCCGAATCCTAAAACAAAGAAAAAAGTGTCACTTTTTATTTTATTCGTTTAACATAAAGATAAAATAATAGTATATTATGCTTGTTTAACTTTTTTTAAAAAATATATAAACGATGTTTTTTTCATATGAATTAGGCCTAAACTTAAAAAATAAAGTATCTGAAATTAATAAATTTAAACAAATATATTTAGGTCTAGATAATAATAAAAAAGTTCAAGGGTTAGTTGTAAAAACCATGGAATATGGTTTTTTAACTAATTTAATGAAACATGAAAATATTGGGATTTGGCCACACAACCAGAAGAAAACTCTAATCACTAATTGGAAAGTTAGAGAGGTTAGAAACTTACTAAGAGCAATAGAATATTTAAATTTCATTAGAGGTCATAAAAAGATTAAGGAAGAGATAGTAGGAGATAAGGATATGTACACTTTATTAGGTTTAATTGATCTTGAAACTTGTGTTTTAAATTTACACAAAATATTAATGAGAGGATTGTTATCACCCGAAAAATGTGGTTATGTAAGTACCAATATACGCTGTACAAAGATTAGTAATAACACAAGTGTCAAGGGTTTGTATGTATCTCCACATATCCATTCAATTCAGGATGGAGAAAATCGTATTTTGGCTATTTTGGACAATTACAATTCTACATTGACCCAAAAAACATTCACATTTTTAGGGCCAGAGGAAGAATTTGAATGGATTTTTAAATTAATTTCATGGTTTATCCTAGAAATGCTTACTCTCCATCCTTTTTCAGATGGAAATGGTCGTTTGACACGTCTTTTAGTCAATTATATATTGTCAACATTAGTGCCATTTCCAACATCTATCATGGGGAATTTAGAATGGGCTATTATCCATGATCGAAAACTAAATACAAAAAAACAACACCCACCTCTTAACATACTCAAATTAGTAACTGAAAGTGTCTTGTTCAATTGGCGAATGTATTTTTATCTGTTATCTGTGGTCAGAAAAAAATAATGAAACTTTATATTATATTTATATGTTTAATTCTTTATTCAATAATATTAAATTACATTTATAAGAAAAATATGAGTAATAATCCAAAGATAGACTCTAATTTAATATTAATGTCACACCCTCCATATGAAAAGATTACAAGAAAGATGGATTGTACTATTAACAATATAGCATGCCAGAAAAATGAAGACTGTCAAACATTTTGCTCTTCTTCTTTAGGAGTTACTTGCATTAATAGTGTTTGTAATTATGACACTGATCATAAATGTTTAAATGGAGGATTTCCTATTAATTATGTTGGGGAAACTAATTTAATAACCACCATATGTGCTTGTATGGATAATGGACACTATATCGGTGAGCAATGTCAATACCAAAATTCCTTTCGACCAACGTCTCACAAAAGCTTCCCTATTAGCTAAAGACAGATGTATATTATTTTAAATTAAAAAAAAAAAAAGATTTTCCCTTCTATAAGTATACTACAATTTCACTATGTTGCTCTTTAAAATGAATGATCGATATTATACTTATCCACTTATTCAAAATTATGATCCGTTAAAACGAACTTATCAAGACTCACATATCAATCCCAATACTGGGACTTTTAATAAAATAACTCGTGATCTTCAAACTATAAGTTGTACTTCATCAAGAAAAAATAAGACGAGTTTATATGGTTTTGGATCACTAACATATGTGTGGGAAAAGAGAAATTGATTTGATTTTATTAACAAATGGAACAGTTCGTCATTTATATCGTAGATTTTGGGAGACAAACACTATAAGTGGTTCCCACGTCATACGTCTACCTAGTTTAGATTATATACATTTTATCTTGGATGTTGATTTAAAAAAAATGTGTACTCTTGAATCATTTCGTTTATCGACAGCTGAGTACCTAGAATATCTAACACTTAAACAATCAGGGTCATCCTTACAATTAACAACATCCATTGTTAATGGACAGATCTATTATAATACAAATTATGTCATATATGAACTTGTTTCTCATATTGTTTATTATTTAGGTCTAGACTGGCTACCAATTTATATTTTAGGTAAATCACAAACGTTTACTCAAGGATTTCATCTTGAAATACCCCACCTAACTCTTTCCTATTATGATTTTGCCCTAATGTCCAATTCATGTAAAGAACTCTTACCTACCCTCGTAGATATTACTACCAATTATAGTATTTTTGGCTCTCAAAAAATTCAACTGCAAACACCTTTAAACGAAATGGACTGCACCTATTTACCATATGCGGTTTTCCACAAAAATAATATTTACGATATTCCAACTCACCACCCTCATATATTTTATCAAGTATGGGTGAAGTTTTTGACTTATTTAATATCTGTAAATATCATGAACCTTCATCCATTAGAGGATTCCCAACTATTATCGGATTGGATGATGATACATATGCTCTGGATGTTATTCAGAAAAATGTTCAAACATTTATGCAAAACAAAGAAAATATTGATGACGCCGAAAATTATTTTACTATATATGAAAATTATAATAATTCTAGGGAGAGAGATGAAGAAAAAATACCAGATATAACAGAAGAAGATTTGTTCATGTTTTCCAATGTTAACAATATTTTCAATAAAATTATAGTGGGTTTATTTTTTGTTACACTTAGTAAGGAATATAAACTTTCTATATATAAATCTCTTCATTTTCAAGAGGAACAACAAGAAGAGAATAACCAACTCTTAATTATACTTGAAAAATATCCAAATAGTTTTATACATATTAACGAAATTCCGCATTACCTGATTCTTCTTACAAATGACAATGACGCTGAGGCAAACTTTGACTACGATAAAATACAAATGACAGCAAATCGTATTGAAAAAGTGTTTACAGTTCAACCTGTAAGGCAAACATCTATTCGCGGAACAGTTGCCAGTAGCAATATCAGTCGAGATACCAATTCTTTCTTGAAACGAATTCAGCCATTTACCATTGAACATATAACCCGTTTATGTTTGCAGAGTAAACAACATCTTCACACTGTCTTGTATCTTTTAGCATTGTTATATGTTAAAAAGATCCGTCAAAAGTCCCTGGGAATGACATTTCCTGACTACAATTATTTTATAGCCAAAATAATTAGAGATTTAAATTTTAATCACTTAGATACTGGACCACTTTATGAAATCATCTATCTTCTTAACCGATATCAGGAACACCAGCAAGTAAAAGAAGAATTAGAAGATTGGATAATTTTGTGTCTTCTAAATCTTCTAATTGTTAGTGATGTGGTATCAATGAAAGAAGCTTTTGATCTAGTAGAAAAAATTGATTCTCAAAGATTGGATTTTGTCATGAATATAAATGTGGAAGAGTTTGACAGTGACACTTATCAGGTAGTACCATCAGCTAATAGTAATTCACGTCCTACTAAAATTCCTCGGATTATAATAGCTTTTTCTTTCCTACAGAATTTTGGTATAACGGAATATAACAATTTTTTAGCTATATATAAACCTATTATATGTGATAAGAATTCGCGCCAGATTAATGTTTGGGATAATACTACTAAGAAGTGGTCAGTAGCTAATAATCACATAAATTCTTCTTTACTAGCACCAGACCTAGCTTACATTGCACGTCAAATTATTTTAATTGATAGCATACTACAACAACAACAACAACAACCACAATTACTGGAAAATGAAATGTTTCTTTCACTTACCTTACCACCAACACCACTACAATCCAACAGCAACTTATTACCACCTCCTCCTCCGTTGTCACCTTCTCCATCAATAACCTCATCAATTTCTTCATCGAATTCAAACTCAAACCTTCCTTCTCCTTCAGCCAAAGGTAGAGTAAAAAAAAAAACTACTGATTCTACAAATAATAATAATAATAATAATAATAATAATAATAATAATAATAATAATAATAATAATAATAATTACAAGAAACGAAGTCTTATTCAGAATAGTCTTCTAAATTCTATAAAGAGTTTTTATGCAAACATGAAAATCTTGGATATACCTCGATATTTTATTGCTTCTTCTCAATGTTATATCATCAGCGGCAGTAGCAGTAGTGAGATGAACCAAATTTTTTATATCCTACCACTTCCCCTGTACAAATCATCAAATAATACAAATTCTGATACAAGACCAACTATTTATGATTGGAGTGAAGTATTGAAACTATTAGATCACATACCAAAATGTACCTTTTTTAGTACATTTTAGCAGCAATGTAATCCAATATTAAAAGATATTCTACATTACGAAAGCGAAAAAAAGAAATATTATAAGAAGTTGACAGTTGAAGAGAAACATAAAATTCTCTTACTTAGTCGTGAACAATATCATATAAACTTTATAGATCGATTTTGGAATGATGGTATGAATAGATTAGCTCAACTTGTCAAATATTATGTGCTAAAACATATGGTTACTTCTTTAGAATCACTAAACCGAGTTTCCGAAAATATTAATATAGAAAATAAATATCAAGATCTTCTTAATAGACTCATTGAAGAATGCCGTCATGGGATAAAAAATCGTAAAATTCCAATCAAAGAAAGTATTTACCATCTAGATGCTATTTTAAAAGAAAATCTAAAGGTAAATGGACGGTTTATACGAAAAGATGATGTTGGTGAACCAGTGAAACCTAATTGTAATTGTCAATTAGTTGATATTTTGTTAACACTAGCACAGATCTTTTGCTATGATGCAACTACTATGATTTATTTTTTTTCACTAATAGTAAAAGCATGCCATCGACAAAATGACAAGAAGATAACTTTGGGTATTGGAGATTCAAATTCAGGAAAAACTGCTTTATTAAATACTCTTACTCTAACTCTTGGTGATTTGACAGGTATTCTCTCAGTACATACAGCTCATAAGGGTCTCCAAGAACGGACCCATGATTTAGGAAGAGGTGGAAAAATGGTTAGAATGTGGTACATGGATGAACTGAGTACGACTAAAACCCTTAATTCTCTGTTTTTAAAGCAATTGAGCGGTCATGCCCCAATGTGGATTCGTCAAAACTATATGGATGGGGATACATATAATTTAGCAACACCTATTTTTTTGTTTGGCAACAATTGCCCAACTTTCAGCGAATATGACTCAGCCTTGATGCAACGACTTCGTTTCATTTCATTCCGTGCGCGGTTCGATTCTGAAGTGCCTACGTCATTTCAATATTCAATTTTTCCCCAATTTCATCTCATGACTGATGATCGAAAGAAAAAGCGTCTGACTGAAGGAATGATGGCACTCTTTATTCATGCTAACTGTCATGATAAACTCAATTCGCCCTGGTTTGTATCAATGAACCAGACTGTTAACTTTCTCACACTACCAATTAACATTATGGAGGCAACTGAGTTATATTCACCAGAACGTGGAATTGTAGCCCAAATAATGGAAGAGTGCCATCTGGTAGAGAAACCATATAGTGGGTTTATTACCCTACATCGTCTATCAGTTCTTTTGCGTAGTTTCGCCAAGGCCCTTAAAAATATTTCATTGGCAGATGCTCATCTTTTTTTTGAAAACGTATACCAGGTATCATGGCTACCAATAAACAGCAATCGTTTGGCAAATATTCCACAATCCCATTTACCAATTAATGAACCAACTATTAGTATCATAGAGGGAATTTGTGAACAAAATTGTGAAATAAATGATAGAAATCTTGCCAGATTAACTCAAAATTAAATTAAACAGGTATTAAAAAAAAAAAAAAAGTATACATACTCTATATTTATATGTGTGTGAAATGAAAATATACTGAAAAACATATAATGTTTTCTTCACCTGGAAATAATAAATCGTCCCCTAAACAACAAATTGAAACAGAATCTCCAAAAAATGGAGAAAACAATAATAACAAACATAACAAATTAGAAAACCTTTTCAATGATATTAAAAAACAAATAAAAACAGAAGATTTAATTTTTTTTAATTTGGATGATTCGACTTTATTAAATTTAGAAAGTGTATGTAAAATTATTAAAAAATAATTTTTTTTTTATAAAATATATAAAAATAAATAGTATAAAATAAATGTCCAGTTCAACTAGGAGTCAATTAATTGTTTTTAATTTCCAAAATCGTAATGGAAAAGAAAAATATTTCCAAATAAGAATTTCAAAAACATATTCAACTGGTAATTTTAATAAAAAGTTTTTCCCACTGTTAACAGTAAAACAAGAAATACCACTAAGATTGTTAATTCATTACTATATTTCACTTAATATATTTACAGGAGAGGGATTAGGATCAGTAAAAAAAGGGGGAATGAATTATGGATTAATTAGGAGATTCAAAAGAGCCAAAGTAAGAGAAGATAGAAACAGTCCAACAGAAGATGATGAAATTCATAGAAATGTCATACAAGATAA
Organism: Procambarus clarkii; assembly: GCF_040958095.1. NCBI lineage: Eukaryota > Metazoa > Arthropoda > Malacostraca > Decapoda > Cambaridae > Procambarus > Procambarus clarkii. The sequence continues at coordinate 26,991,685 of NC_091188.1, read as the reverse complement.
TATTGAAGATGAAGTAGACGAGATCAGTGATCCTGGTCCATCTAATGGAAATAAATCTTCTTATGGTCTACTCCAGAAGGGTGGAATAAATGCCCCCTCTCATAGAAATCTCAATTCTTCTTCTCGTCCAAGGGGTATTCAAAACAATGGTACTTATATTTTCCCTCAATCGGAATCCAATAAAAATAACTTTATAGTTAGAAAAATATATCAAATCGCTGGATTGGGCTTTCCAGGATTCAAACTGAAATTTAATACTCGTTTCTTTGACATGAAAACTTTAAAACAATATTTGTCTAAATACATTGAACAAATACCTAAAAATGAAGGTTTTTCGTTAGAATATAAATACATAATATTATATATTAGAATGTTAACAAATTTATGGACATTTTTAATGGTAAAACAAGACCGGAAGGATCAAAAGTTAATTTATAAATATCTTATTAATGAAATTGGTAAGTTAAGAAAACATATTCAATTTAACAATAAAAAGTATATAGATAATAATAGCTTATACATGGTAAATTTTATTGAAAAAGCAAACATGTATAGTAGTGAATTATTTTACAAATTTGTTAGAAAATTGACGGACACTGTAATTTGTGATCATGATATCAAAGAGATCAATTCTAGAGATGCCACTAAATTACACTTCAAATTACTTACTGTGTTTGATTCACTAACTGCTGCTACACATCAACAGGCAGTAGTAGGTTTACAGAAATATATTTTGTACAGTGCATTAGACTATGATAATGCATCTTCCCAAAAAATGAATACTAATAATATTAAGTATAATTTCAGATATGCTAAGATCAATAGAGAGACTTGTGAAATTAATGACACTGATATCCATAGAAATATGGGTGATGATGATGATGAAGATTCTGATAATAATGTTGATGTTGATGGTAGTGGCAATACCCAAGGTCCCTTAGTAATTTTAAAATGTCGAAAAATTAGAAGGAAAGATAAATAAACTTTACTTATTATTTCCTCAAAGTTGAAGAGAATTAGTGACCCTTGCTCTTGAACCAGTACCAGTGCCAGTGACAGGGGCAGATGGGTGAGGGATGGATGACTGATGATGGGTAAAGAGTGATAATTGTATGTATGACCTGGGTATGGTTTTCCGGTATTCCATGATAATTTAATTTTTTTTTTATTCCTAAAATTAATATATATTGTAACCTTACATACTATATATTAAGTAAACGGTTTATTCAAAACAATATTATTTCAAGACATGGCTATCAATACAGATCAGATAACAATTAAAATTTTAGATTTATCACCTGACATGATACAATTTAAAATAGAAAATATAAATTTAGCTCTAGTAAATGGATTGCGGCGGATTTTTATAGCTGAGACTCCTACTATAGCCATTGATTGGGTTCAAATTAAAAAAAATACAACTATATTAAGTGATGAGTTCATTATTCATCGTCTAGGTCTAATTCCAATACCTTCAGATGAATTCATTAATAAATTAAAGATTCCATGGAAATGTCAATGTATTAACTTTTGTACGAAATGTGCAGTAGAATTTATTTTGGATGTTAAATGTCGTGAAGACAAACAATACCTCATAACAACATCTGATATAATACCGTCTTTTCACAAAGAAATCCCAATTCCTTTGGTTAAACTTAATAATGGACAAGAATTATGCTTAAAAGCATATGCTATCAAGGGGATTGGCAAAAACCACGCCAAATGGAATCCGACAATTAATATAGATTTTGATTGCTGTAAGAACACTTCTTCTTATTTTCTGGAAGATTGTAATAAACGAAAACAATTTTATTTCAATATTGAAAGTTCAGGTGCATTAAAGCCTGAAAATATTATGCTAATAGGCCTAGAAACTTTAAAAAACAAATTAACCTTCTTATTGGATAAATTTAAATGTTAATACTGTAAATAGAATACCAGACCGGTGTGTGTGTGTGTGTGTGCAAAAAAAAAAAAAAAAAATGGAATAATAAATGATCAAATATTTATTTTGCTTTTAATTATTCAATAAATGCATTAATACAGAAATTATTGAGCAAGAAATTGATTAGAAAAATTTAGTTTTTATTAAATCATATTTCGTTTTAACCTGATTAGAGTCGTTTAATTCTATATCTTCATTTAATGTATAAGATGAGAAGTTATTATAAATCCAAATGAAAAGTACTAAACTTATCAAAAAATAGGAATTATAATAATAATAATAATAAGAACAGTCGAATTGATATTGATTGTTTCTTGTGTGTCATTTGGTGTAGTTGAGTTGGTGGTTTCTTCTTTGGGAGTTTCTTCTGTTGTTTCTAAAGTTGACTGGCTTTCTTCGGTTGTTGGTGGGGTGGTTGCCTTAATAATTATTATTTCTTCTGTTGAGACAACTGTATATGTTTTCGTCGCTGTATCATTTTCCCATGGTGGTGGTGTTGTGGCCATGGCCGGTCTTTCTGGTGATGTTGTTGCCTGGCTTTCTTGAGGGGTAGATGCTGTCGTCTCCTCATGGGTGTCATTGGTTGTGGTTGTTGTTGTTGTTGTTGTTGTCGAGGGAGGAGTGGTTTCTGTTTCCTCATAGTTGTAGTAATTTTCTGATGATGTTGTTGCCTGGCTTTCTTGGGGGGTAGATGCTGTCTCCTCATGGGTGTCATTGGTTGTGGTTATTGTTGTTGTTGTTGTCGAGGGAGGAGTGGTTTCTGTTTCCTCATAGTTGTAGTAATTTTCTGATGATGTTGTTGCCTGGCTTTCTTGAGGGGTAGATGCTGTCTCCTCGTGGGTGTCTTTGGTTGTGGTTGTTGTTGTTGTTGTTGTCGAGGGAGGAGTGGTTTCTGTTTCCTCATAGTTGTAGTAATTTTCTGATGATGTTGTTGCCTGGCTTTCTTGGGGGGTAGATGCTGTCTCCTCGTGGGTGTCATTGGTTGTGGTTGTTGTCCTTGTCGAGGGAGGAGTGGTTTCTGTTTCCTCAAAGTTGTAGTAGTTTTCTGAAGATGTTGCCTGGCTTTCTTGGGGGGTAGATGCTGTCTCCTCGTGGGTGTCATTGGTTGTGGTTGTTGTTGTTGTTATTGTTGTCGAGGGAGGAGTGGTTTCTGTTTCCTCAAAGTTGTAGTAGTTTTCTGATGATGTTGTTGCCTGGCTTTCTTGGGGGGTAGATGCTGTCTCCTCGTGGGTGTCATTGGTTGTGGTTGTTGTTGTCGAGGGAGGAGTGGTTTCAGTTTCCTCAAAGTTGTAGTAGTTTTCTGATGATGTTGTTGCCTGGCTTTCTTGGGGGGGTAGATGCTGTCTCCTCGTGGGTGTCATTGGTTGTGGTTGTTGTTGTTGTTGTTGTTGTCGAGGGAGGAGTGGTTTCTGTTTCCTCAAAGTTGTAGTAATTTTCTGATGATGTTGTTGCCTGGCTTTCTTGGGGGGTAGATGCTGTCTCCTCGTGGGTGTCATTGGTTGTGGTTGTTGTTGTTGTTGTCGAGGGAGGAGTGGTTTCTGTTTCCTCATAGTTGTAGTAATTTTCTGATGATGTTGCTGCCTGGCTTTCTTGAGGGGTGGATGCTGTCTCCTCATGGGTGTCATTGGTTGTGGTTGTTGTTGTTGTTGTTGTTGTTGTCGAGGGAGGAGTGGCGCAAACACTCGTTGACGCAAACACTCGTTCTGAAATTGTGGCTGTTTTTGTATAAGTATTTCATTACATTTTAAAGAACATTGTTTATCTTTATGACCATCTATATACATTGATGCGCTCCAGATTTTACCCTGGGAAGGTTTATCAATTTTTAATGCCTCAGCTATTGGTTGGATTAGATTTTCTTCAAATATTTTCTGAATATCTTCACCGAATTCAATATTTCCAATCTTATTAGGTACTAAGGCAAATTTTGTTCCTCCCGAAACTATAAAACATTTGACCTCCAACAACTTAACGGTTAAGCTAGTTAAATAATCATTGTTAATTCTATAATATTTCATGTTGTTTTGGTTATTTGCCTTGATTTTTTCTTCAAATACAGAACTACCGAGTTTTTCATATTGTTCTTTAAATTTAGTTAATTTCTCTAAAATATTGTTTTTATTCAACTCTCTTAAATTTTCGATGGTTATCAATTTTTTGTGAATATTGGGTGGCTCATTGGGAAGTATATAATAATTCGAACTTGAAGCTTTGTTCAGCATTTCTGCAATAATTTCCATAACCTCTTCATCTTCGTTGATGAAGTTGAGGGTGCTATAATACTTTTCTTCAGTTTGAAGTTGAGGGGGAGGAGGGTGAGATTGATAAATTCCACCTGTAGTCGTTGGTTGGTGATATATTGAGGTTGCATTTTTTGCCTGAATTATTGTTTGTTGTTGCTGTAGTTGTGTTGTTGCTGCTGGTGGATAGGTAGTAGAAGGTAAATATTGACCATAATATCCTGAGGTATTCATTGTATGAAAGAGTCAAAATGATATAATGAGTTATGAACTTTTGATATCCTAATTATATACTGACTGACTTTAAAAAAATAAAAAAAATAAATATATATATATATATATATATATATATATATATATATATATATATATATATATATATATATATATATAATATATATATATATATATATATATATATATATATATATATATATATATAGTATATATATATATATATATATATATATATATATATATATATATATATATATATATATATATATATATATATATATATATATATATATATATATATATATATATATATATATATATATATATATATATATATATATATATATATATAACTTTTAATAAAATGTATAATATGAATTTTCTGCCAATGTGTCTCGCCTTATGGTGACAAATGGTAATATAATTAACCACCGATCATCATCATTATCTATCTTATTTTGTTTATTTTCCATAATTATATCATACATATCACACTCCAAACTATAAACAAAAATAAAAAAGGCTAACATCTCTTCGAAACAGTTAGAATTTAATGTGAATAAAATGTCTGTATTATTAATATTGCTACTATTCACCATTGAGATTGTTGGTACCAAATGTGTCAGTTTGCTTACATTACCAGAAAGAAAATGTGATATATTTTTTAAATTGCTAAATTTTCGACATTGAGCATCAGAATCTAGAGTCACCCACATTTTTCTTTTGGTCTTATCATAATGAAAAGTTGTACGTAAAATAAAATTACATTCAGAATTTTTTTTCTTATTCTTATTATTATTATTATTATTATTATTATTAGTAGTAGTAGTAGTAGTACTATACCACCAGTTATGTTTTCTAGTCAAAGACGACATATAAAATTTTGAATTTTCTAAACACTCGTAATGAAATGAGGGCCATATTGAAGTTATTTCAATGCAAGGAATATTTAACAAAAGCTCACAGGCACTCAGATTACAAACTCTATAACCATGTGCAACATGTTTTTCATACAGCTGATATCTTTCATTTTTTTGATAATCCAAGCTTAAGTTTTCTATACTATATTGAGACGCATTTTCTGAATCAGCAGTCTGAATAAGAGCATTAACAGTTTGGCCTATATCAGAAATTAATCCCATTAAACGATTAATTATTTGTATTTGGGGTCTATATATAATAGCTGGACATAGACACACACTCTTGGGTAAAGTTAAAGCCCTTGGTACTAATGGTACCATTGTATAGTATGAAATATGAGTACCACCTTCTGCTGTTATTGTACCTGGATGAAATTGCTCAATTTTAGTTCCCAAGCAATAATGAATGCAACTAGTTGATTTATACATATGAAGAGGTCGAATTTTAATGGTACTCAAAAACCGCTGGTGGTTGATCTCATCATCATTTTGATTTATTATTTGATTAAACCATTGTGTTACTTCATTTCTAATATTCTTAAAAATGTGAGCTGGGTCATTGTCCCGTAAAATCATAAGAACATGTTGCAATAAATTTGTTAAGTCACGATGATTACTAAGGTTGATACGTTTTTTATAACCACTGATTTTACATTTATTGCCAACTTGTCTTTCTTGTATAGCCATATAATGTTTTTTTTTTATTAGCACTAGAACACCAAATGCATTTTCGAAAGCTAGTTTGAGATAACATGTAGAAGGTATATCTTGTCTGAGATTAGTATTATAACGATTAGCCAATTCATCTCCAGTTCCTGCTGAACGAGATACCTTCAGAAATAATGAATCAGTGTCGCCATATAAAACTGTCGCTCCAATTCCATTTTCATCTTTAGTATAAAAATGTTGAGCCCGATTAAGATGATACCGACCATAACCAGTAACCATGCATGGGACCAGTTCATCTGCGAGTAGTTTAATGGCCGCCATTGCCCCATAAATAGAATTTACCATAATCTTAAGAGCGTTAGCTTGAGTGGTCATTCCTAATTTTTTCATAATACCTCGTTCATTTACTAATTTTTCACATATCTGACGTAATGGTGATTGAGTGTATGGTTTTCCTTCTTGGACTTTAACACTAACATAAGCAAAATAAGGATCACCATTCCATAATAAGTATATGAAATAAATTTTCATCAACTTCTGGGAGTTGACAACGTGAAATTCGAGTCACGAACCCTCGATTTAAATTATAGTCAATAATTAAACTAGGATATAATGAACAAAAATCAAAAACAAATATTGAATGAGTATTAGAAGCTAAATGTACTCCAATTTTCGGTTCAAGAACTTCAGCGCCTTTGTAAGTGTTTTTTCTACCTGTATCCAAATGATCCTTTTGTTCGATGGAATGTCTAGCGTATCGATTTTGTGGAAGAATACGACCTATTTCCCATTGAGATTGTGAATAACAGTTTACTTTATTAATGAGATGTTCGTCAATAGGAGCCGTATAAATTGAATTAAGTAAATTTATAAGGTAACGTCTCACAATAGCTGTAGAACTGGCACCAAGACAATGGTATGGGTCAAGGTCGCCCATACGAGATAAACCCATTGTAATTCTAATAGTATTAAGGTGCCCATTCAATTGAGTGACCAGATCCACATCTACAGTACAATAATCTAGAAAATTTTCAAAAAAAAAACTATCCGGTTCCTCTCCATTGTCTTCTAAATTTTTATACATTTTATTTATAGCTACAATATTAAAATCTACTTTATTGCGGCCCATTATTGCTTCTGCACAAGCATCTAAACTATCAGAAGGTGGTTCAAGAAACTTACCAACTGGAAAATTTTTTTTACGGCAAATCATAACATCTACATCTAAAATCCAAGGTGGAGTCATATGGGGTACGGTTCTCATATCACAATATGACCTTAAAGTGTAAGAGTGGAAAAATAAATGTCCAGGTAAAAGACCATGAAATAGTGCTCGTTTGAAGAGGAATGGATGGTCGTATCCATCAGTGTTATAACCAGTAGCGAAAATATGTTGAGGTTTGCTTAGTAACTCCAAAGATCGAGAAAGAGTCTGTTTTTCTGAAGAATATAATTCAACATGGATCGAAATTCCTTGTTTAGTTATCATGGAAAATTCTCTATTTTTGTTTTGAGAATTTGGATAATATACAACCAAAAGGGTATTTATGTCACTTAATTCAGTTGGATATTGGGCATTCATTACAGTTGCTGTTTGAAAAGAAGTAGCAACTAACCTATCATATGAACTATCCCCTAGAGGAATGGCACCAGTTAAATCATGCCGACTAGTTTCTATATCAAATGAGAGGATCCGATATGGTGGAAAAAAGTTGTCGATATCCCCACTCACAAAAACTAGTTGATTGTCATGTACTTTAAATAAACCCCTAGATTGAAATTTTGGATTGTGTCGTCGTTCACAGTCAAAATAACATTGGTATGAATTAAAATATTTACCCATAGCATTAATACCAAATGGATGATAGTTATATTTTAGAAAGTTAAAGAGATCCATACACCTACGATAACCTTTACAAAAAACGCGAGCGGCATAACCTCGATATTTTTCCAATTGCAAATCTTCCAATGAGGCTTCGCCCATAATCAAATGACCACTCTGACTATGTTCAGCTTCAAGAGTATAATAATCTATCAGCCCACAATTATACAAAAATATCATAGAACGATCAAATAGTTCACGTTGTTGTGTAACTAAAACTAAGTGATCAAAATTTGATGCATCAAAAATTACTCGTATAGGGTCTTGTGGTACTATATTTTCACGATTTAAACCACTATCTTGAATTTGATTTTGAGGCACTGGAATCCCATAAAATTCTTGTTCTTCAACATTCCATGAATATATCCACACATAATCTAGCATGGATAATTCAACTAGTTTGGGTTTCATATTTAAGTTTACAAGAAGAGAAAGGTAGAAGAAGGATAAATATACTGTCATATATTTTTTTATTTTTTTTGTTCTTGTATTATAATACTATAATATTCTTCTGCCATATAAATATAACCCAATTAGTTTTTTTATATAGTGAAACATTTTACATTTGTTTAATCAATTTCATCATTACTTGACTTGATGATAACACTTTCAAATAGTACAGTCAACATTTTTAGTTTGTCACTATTTAATGACTTTGCATGTTGATTAATTATATCTGTTATTCTAATGAATGATATTGATTTATTGTCAATCATTAAATAATCCTTAACCCATTTATTTTTTTCTGGAGATAGATTGGGAAAAATAATATGGATATAAAATGTATTTGAACAGAGTGTTATTTGGTAAAAAACATCTAATTCTTTATAATCTAATTCTTTATCATTTTCTATAAATAAAATTTCTAGATCAATATTAGCAGTTGTTTGCTTATCATGATCTTTCTTTTTCAACTTTTTTTTTTTTTTTTTTTTTCTTCTTCTTCTGCAAATCCATTATTAATGCCAAATGGGACAGTCAAGAGTTATTTAATTTCTGCATAATGAACAACACACCATCTTTAACTGTAAAAAAAAAAAAAAGGAAATTACCATAATTTATTAGAAAAATTGACTATTTCATAATGAAAGTATATCATTTCAGAGAAAAATGAGGCAAAAAAAAAAAAAAAAGTACAGTTCAATAATTTGAAAATTAAATTTAATTAATTAACACTTTTCTGAGAACTTCATTTGGATTTACGGGAAGGTTTATTTAAGCGCTTGTCGGATCACGACTTACATTTACGGACTGTGTTATAGTGGGTATATACTACTCCATCGACTTGGGGTTTGTATGAATATGTTTGCCATTAAATTTCTTGTTTTCTCTAATAGGCACTACAGTGCCTATTTGAGAAAACGGTAATGTATTGTAATTTGAAGGAGAGACTGTTGAATTGGTGACACAACGTGGGTAATCGCGCACTCCACACACTCTTGTGTTGGCCGCGATCATGATTCTACATTTATATCCATATGTCTGTGTAGAGAATTTTATTCCGAACACTATACAAACCAAAAAAAACGGTTAACTTGAAAAACATGAGCAAATTAAAAAAAAAATTTACGCTCATGGGTACAATCACAACAGTGTTGTCGCTGCTGAAATCACGGCTAACGCTTCGCCCAGTTCCCACACTCGTGTGGAACATAATTAGACATTGATAGGCATATGTCTGGGTGGGGAATTTTATTGTGAGTTCCGTGATATCAAAATAAGCGCTGTAGGATGACTGTGAGGTTGGTAACAAACGAAAGAGTATGAACATTTACTTTCTGTTTGGGTGTCACGGCGAGTCATCTTCGTGTTTATTTACTTCGTGGTGGGATAGCAAATGCTTTGGTGACATTCACTTTTTTGTGCACTAAAGTGTTTTAAACCTTTAATAATCAAATATATGACAAAAGGATAATAATAATAATAATAATAATAATAATAATAATAATAATAATAATAATAATAATAATAATAATAATAATAATAATAATACAACTTTAATCTTACTGTGAATCCTCCAGAAGTAGGACGACCAGTATGTTGCTTATTGATTGGTCAAAAGATAGATGGATACTGAATGTGTTGTGGAGCGGTGGGTGTGTGTGGCTGGGAGCAGGTTGAGCACGATGTGGATGAGGCACACTGGAGCCACAAACTGAAGGTCTGACGGAGGGCTCAGGGTGCTACTCTCCCGGTGGAGAGAAGTGGTGGGGGGGGGGAGCTCTTAATTTATATGACATTATGTCTCATTGTTCGTTGTTGCTAGTGAGAAAGCAAATGTTTTTCATTATTTTGGGAGTTGACTCCTTTCCCTTTTACCCATTTAATCAACCAATATAGATTTCTGAGCCTACTGGGTTTTATTTATCATATCTACAGTTTAAACTGTGTATGAAGTCAATTTATAAACTAGCACCACATCCTAAATAATTTCATTCACTCTCTCTTTCTCTCTCTCTTTCTCATTCACTCTCTCTCTCTCTCTCATTCACTCTCTCTTTCTCTCTCTCTCTCTTTCTCATTCACTCTCTCTTTCTCATTCACTCTCTCTCTCATTCACTCTCTCTCTCTCTCGTTCTTCTTTTCTTTTCTTTTCTTCCACTAAAATTAAACTAAATTATAAAATATCTTCCAGACAGTCAGCAGCGAGAATTCCACGTGGTGTATAAATTCTACCGTCATAACCACAAATAAGTAAACAAGTACAATACAATAGTTTTATATAAGCATATCCATATAGAGCTATGTCTTTATTAGATGCATCACGTGACAGTTGGGCCATTTTAATAAAGCTTTGACAGTTCATTCCTTCAAGAAAACTTTGATGAGCTCGTTCATTTATTTTGCCGACAATCTGCCATAAATGATCGATTGAAAAACGAGATGATTCAGACTGAATCATACATTTTATAGTATTATTATTACTTACACTAGGAAATATTTTTTCAACAAAATCAACATAGGATGGTGTAGGTTGACGAATAAACTGTAGCAAATCATTATAAGATATCGAAAAAACTTTTTGAGTTTTAGTTATTTTATGACAAATCTTTCTAAGATGAATGAATATATCATATGCTCTCGAGGAAGATTCAGTTATAGCTAAACGATACAGAGCTCCATGAATTTCATTTCTATTAAGACCATATAGGTAATATAACATTAAAATTTCATCATGATCAAAAGCTAAACGTAGACTACCTGGTAAGACAAAATTTGTACGAGGATGGAAAAGAATAACGGCTTCAGCTTCAGAAGCCACATTATGACTTACTGGAATAACTTGCATGGCATCACCATCGAAGTCGGCATGATTACCATGCACAATGCTAGTGGGGATAGCCATGACTGGATAGATCCAAAAAGCTTTCACCCGATGCAAGGTAAAATTTCTATCATCAAGTGTAGGATAACGGTGGGCAAGAACATAACGTGGACAATCTAGTCGTCTCCATACACTAATAGGAAGAATACATTCATCTGGTTCAAGTTCATTACAGGGGGTAATAATGACGCGGGCTGAACCAATGTATCGTTTATTGTGTCCATGTTGACGTATAGAAGAAAATTTACCACTTTTCATTCGACTCAACACAGATCCATAACTCGTTTTAACTTTACTCATATTTACACTAGGATCTGAAATAAGTTTTTTGTAAAACGGCAATGATCGTTGATGATTCATAAGGTAGGCTAAAGGTCGAATTAACCGGTGAATTCCATTCGATAACTTTATATGCACACTATAATTAAGTTCATTAGGATCATTTCTTAATTCAAATTGTGATTGGGTTGTAAGTCGCTCAAATAATATTCTTGGGTTTCTAAAGAGGAATTTATCATGAGTGTTATTATTATCTGCTTTTGATGAGCTATTTCCTTGCCAAATATGATTAAGGTAAATTCTAAATTCAGCATATGAATGTTCATATTTTGTTTGGCATGCTTTACATTGCCATCCACCTGTTGTTGGACGAAAAATACGGTTTCTCACTTTAAGATAACGAAAAATAGCATTAGAAAGACCCTGGACTGAATTTGCATTTGGGAATACACTTGATAATAATTCTTCATGGGGTTTGAAAATTAAATGACATTGAGAGCACTTTATAAAACGAGGATAACTATCATTTAAGTTTCTAGTTAAAACTTTATAATTACTCATGTAACGTTTAAATTTATTTCGATCAATACAAATTACACAATTTACAAAGTAACAACTAGGACAGATTGACTGACTAAATGCTATGAAATATTTTAGATCTGTCTTAACCAGTTGGTTTGTTAATTTAGATATTCGTATATACTTATACGATATATTTTCATTTCCAATATTTTGTTTTCCTTTCATGTTGCTTTCAAAATTAGTAGATTTAGATTTAATGTTGCAAATATTTAATACAATGTCATCATAAGTTTCTAATGAAATATTTAAAGGTTTTATTGTATAATATGATTGTTGTTTTTGTCCCAATTGGGAAACTTTTTTACCCATGAAAGCTTTTTCGATACTTAATGATGTATTTTTATATCCCTTAATAGGCATTAACCATTTGTAAGAGGTCATTATAGTGAAAGAGTGTTAGTATTTATGAAAAAAATATTACATCGCGTTCCTATATAAAGTACAGTACCCTTCCTTCTGATATTATTTATTCTCTGACTCCCAAACCTTACAATGGTTAGGAACAATCCCACTCAAACTAAAACTTCAGCATCAGTTATGGACATAGCAACAATTGCTAATCAACCTGAAGTGGTTGAATTAACTAACAAGAAACAATCACGCAAAAGGAAATCACAATCTCCTAATGCTCTATATCGTAATTTAATGATTATTAATGAAGAACAGGAAGACGAAAAATATTTAATTACATACAATTCAGGTAATAGGAAACTGAAAACCAAGGAAGAAATTATCCAAAAAGTGGATGAAACTTTTCATGTATTTAAAGAAAGTCAAAGAGAAGAAAGTAAATACCGCATCATTGCAGGGCATGAAGATAAAAAAATGGACAAATGCGAAAGTATTTTGATTAAGTTTTATAAAAAAACATTGCCACCATCAATTCCAAATATACCCATTCCCGAAGTTGTGGTAATGGAACCTGATGAAGGAAAAGGAAAAGAAATTTCGGCTTCAGAGTTATCAGTAGAAGAATCTTTGCAAGCATTTATATCTCCATCTCCATCAACATCCACAGCAAAAACAGACGCTAACCTTATCCAAGATCCATTATGTTCATCAGAAAAAGTTGTTTTTAACACCCCTCCATCTTCACCATCACCATCATTTCCCTAGGTACTTAAATTACTGCCACCACCACCACCACCACGACAACAACAACCACCACCAACTCCAACTTTATCCATCCTCCCCCCCCCCCCCAAAAAAAAAATGTGGTAATAGAACAGATGATGATGGAAAAGAAGAAAAAGAAGAAGAAGAAAAATTTCAAGTACTATATATCTCATATCATTGTTCCATTTTGATCACCATCATAATTCCCTTAGAAACTTAAAATAGAATATTAAAAAAATTGTATAAACTATATGAATTATAAAATTATAACTATAACCACCATAATATAATAAACAAAAATATATAACTTATTTTTTTTTCCTAATGTATATATATATATATAGCTTACCATTTCATTCACTATAATTTAGTTCAACATGTTGAAGAACAAAATAGACATAGGACAGATTACATCACTATATCAACCTCCTCCAGATGGTTGTTATGCTGGTGTTGTTGTTGATAGTATATTTAAACATAGAAAACTGACAATAATGAAGAATATTGAAACTATTTTAAAAAGTCTTAATTATCAGCTTCTCTATTTACCATCAAAAAGTAATGAGAATAATGGCACTTATGATGATCTATTAGAGATGTTAGAGATACTTCCACCCAAACTACCAATATGTACCAATTCCTTTCTTGTTATTTATGTGACGCATGGTAATGCAAATGGATACAATGAAGACGAAGAGTTACTAAATGTACCTCATTATAATAGTTCACCTCTAAATATCAGGCGGCTAGTCGAACAATTTGAAAATGAAATTAACCGGCCCAGTCTTCAAAAAACATATATATTTATTGTGGTTACTGACAACAGTAGCAGCAAAAAAGACTCTTCAGAATCCTCTTCTTTTGTATCTTTTTATACAAAAGCTAGCACTAATGTAATGTATGTTAGAACAGAGACATCAACCACATCTTGTTTAGACAAAATACTCCTAATGAATGCTGACCTAAGATCTATTGTATCAATTATTTTAGGGGAATTAAATTCTCTGTAACACTGTTATGAATATGAGAATATATATCGTTGGGAGTTGAATTTTCCAACTGACATAAATTATCAGACAGCTTACTGGGACGAATATTAATGTAATAATGTTGTCGACATTGTGGACATGGAACAATAATGGGCAACAGGCTAGGATAGCTATTTATAACATATGCTATGTTGGAATCTTTTCTAAACCGATCATCTTTCTGGCTATATTTGGCCAGTGTGTGGAATATTCGCCAATAAAATGGGCCCCAAAATTTTGTACCCATACGCTGAGGCAAAGGATATGTTTTTGTGGTAGCTATCGTATAATGCAATGAACCGGGTGGAAATTTAGATGTGGCTGTTGAAATGAAAGATAATTCGCCTTCAACAAGAGGTACTGCCCCATCAGCTTCTAGTTTATTCAGAAGATCTACCAAATTTGAAACTCCATTAATGCGAAAGTTTGTCTGAAAAAGTTGTTGTAAATATTTTAAGCGACTGATATCATTTGTTATATAGATTTCTAAAGCAAAGAATGAAGGCTTAATTTTATATTTATTATTATTCTTAATTTTACTGTTAATAATAGACTGGGCCTCGAATAAGAAAATATTATGAAGTTCCTTGGGACTTTTTAGTTGGATACCATTATTATCTCTGTCATCATCACCATCTTCATCATCTACATAAACCACCATATTGACGACTGTTTGAAGTGTATATAAAAAGGATGAAATTAAGATATTATTGGCAGACTGAATAGTTGATGAGTTGGTTTGATAAGAAGGGTTTAGAGCTTGAATGTAATAATCTAAGATTATTGAAAACGTATATAATATAAATGTTGGTAAACATAAAATGGCTGGAAATTTTACGTTCCTTTTATTATCAAAAAACAGTTTATAATTGAAAAGACACTGCTGTTGCTGCTGCTTTTCCATTTTTTTTATTTCTTAAAAACAATATTAATGTTTTAATGATACATGACCCTGGTAACGGGAATATCTTGAGGTTATATTGAGATGATTTTGGGCTATTTAGTGTTCCCGTGACCGGATCCTAGTTAGACCAAGCCGCCAGTGACAGCTGATTAACTCCTAGGTACCTAATTACTACTAGGAATCAGGGGCATCAGGGTGAAAGAAACTCTACCTAATGTTTCTCGCGGGCACCCAGGATTTCGATCCAATGTGCTGTCAACTCAGCTGAGCAGAACAATTTTATTTCTTTAATTTTGATATGAGGTGGAGTATTTTGAAAAAAGTTTTTTTGTTTTGTTTTGAATTATCCTAAATAAAAAACAATAAGCAATGACTGTATTTTTAATAATAATATTATTCTTTATAACAGTTATAATAATTATTTATTTATGTAAAAGAGGAGAAAGAGGAAGAGACAAAGGAATAGATGCAGCAGGTGGAAGTGTAAGTGGCAGTGAAGGAGGAGGTGAAAGAACAGATGCAGGTGGTAGAGGAAGTGAAGGAGGAGGTGAAAGAACAGATGCAGGTGGTAGAGGAAGTGAAGGAGGAGGAGGAGGAGGTGAAGGAACAGATGCAGATGGAAGAGGAAGTGAAGGAGGAGGAGGTGGCGACAAAGGAACAGATGCAGGTGGAAGAGGAAGTGAAGGAGGAGGAGGTGAAGGAACAGATGCAGATGGAAGAGGAAGTGAAGGAGGAGGAGGAGGTGGTGGCAAAGGAATAGATGCAGATGCAGATGGAAGAGGAAGTGAAGGAGGAGGAGGAGGAGCAGGTGGTGGCAAAGGAACAGATGCAGATGCAGATGGATGAGGAAGTGAAGGAGGAGGAGGTGGTGGCAAAGGAACAGATGCAGGTGGTAGAGGAAGTGAAGGAAGAGGAGGAGGAGGTGGCGGCAAAGGAACAGATGCAGATGGAAGAGGAAGTGAAGGAGGAGGAGGAACAGATGCAGATGGAAGAGGAAGTGAAGGAGGAGGAGGAACAGATGCAGATGCAGATGGAAGAGGAAGTGAAGGAGGAGGAGGTGGCGGCAAAGGAACAGATGCAGATGGAAGAGGAAGTGAAGGAGGAGGCAAAGAAATTCTTCAAGGCCTATTACAATCTTCTTCAATTAGTCAAATAGAAAATTCTGTGCCTCAGGAACTGGTACAATTCTCTATGACTCAAACAGGGAAACAATACAACAGGAAATCAATTTTAGAATCACTATTCTTCCCTTTTATTGAGGAAGATATAAGAATAAAATCAGGTTTTTTCATTGTTCCTACATTACCATTATCATATAATCTTAAGAATAAATTTGAAATTGAAAATACCATAGTAAAACCTTTTAATACCTTTCTTATTAATTATAATAATGCTTACAAATATTGGCATCATAGTGAATCTTTTCACATAAATAAAATATTGCAAAATTGTGTATATGATAAAGGATATTATTCCAAAAACCCAATTGTTTTAATATTTCCATGGAATATTTCAGATAGTGTTGACGTTACTGATTTTAGTGAAATACGAGATGTCCAGTTAAATAATCATATAGAATCAATACGATCACAAAAAGAATCCAAACCAATTTACATGAATAGACTCTGGATATCATGTACCCATGCAGCCAGTCAAGATTTATTTATACAGGGATTTTCAAAATATGATTTCCCAATGGAAGAAGATTCATTACCGCCATTTGTGGTAATGAAACTTGAACTTCAAGAAGGTAACAATGAAGTGGAATTTAAAATTGAGACAAGGAACATTATATTTAAAAATATAAAATTGAACATTAAGGTAGAGGGGTCTGAAGATATGGATATGGTAGAAGAGGTGGAGGAAAAAAAAGGAGAAACTGGAGAAGGAACCACCATTTTCATATAATCCCAATAGACCATTATATACTACTACAGTTCGTTCTCTTCTTTCCTTCCTTCAAAAATATCAATTATCCTCCTCTCTTTTTTTTTTTTTTAATGATGGTAAAATTATCATATTATTTTTTAATAAACTTGAATCCAATTCAAATTTCTATAAAGGTTATGATACAAAACATCTAAATAATAGAACAAAATGAAGGAAAGTAGTCATGTACCTATGCCAAATATCAGGATGAGATGAGATTGTTGAACCTCTCCCCCTACTCCTGGTAACCCCAAAATACTATGATGTCAACAGATGGGAGCAGACAGTAGAGAATCCACCATTTGTATAAGGAGAAGGATTATGGGGAAATTTATTTTCTCTGTTTATTACTTCAGCCAACAACATATCCTTCAACATCGATCTTAACAGACGTCTGGAATACACCATCATACAGAGTCGTCTCTCGACACCAACCAAAAATTTGGGTATCATGAGCTTCAGGATGGCCATAATGAGGTGGAATGTAAGCTGTTAGCTAAAAATATTAATGACCTAGTTCCATTTGATAGAATTAAATTTAATATCAATGTGGAAAGTGATTAGTAATAAGAAGGAAAAGAGGACGAGGATAAGGAGGGAAAGGATGAGAAGTCAGGATTGTGTTGGGACCTTCAGTGAGTGGTCCACACTTGATTAGTGTAAAACAGCTAATAATAATGTAATGATATAAATTGTCGTTTCTCCAAATCTCAAAGTGCTGAATCTGTATTTTTTATATATATAAATATAATAAGAAACCAAGACTATTTTTTTTCTAAATATGAGCTTCAAAAAGGGAGGAAGATATGATGGATTTTTTCTAGTTAATAATTTAATAAAGTCTCAAGCAATTACAGCCCCTTCTATTCTACAATTTGCTGCTGCCAATTATGGTTTAGATGATTGTCTAGGTACTCGACTGCTTTTAGAAAAAAGACAAGGATTTGGTGGAAACAAAGGTATAGAAAAATTTAATCTAGGAAAATATATATACCAGTCTTATCAAGAGGTCAATGAATTGGTAATTAAATTCGGCATTGGTTTAAACTATTATTTTAACTTTAATAATAATAATAATGATAATAGGGTAAATCAACAACAATCGATTGCCATATATGCTGAAACCCAGAAAGAATGGCTTATTGCAGCTCTTGGATGCCTTAGACAACGGGTAATTGTCGTCAGTCTTCCAACAAACTTGCCCCCCAAAACAATTATCAATTCTCTTTTGGAAACAGAAATTCGAATTATTATTACCTCTTGTGGACCATTATTAGCTAAACTCCAGAAAGAAATTTTACCTACTTGTCCTCAAATAGATTATGTCATTATCTTAGATGATCATATCAATAAAATAGGACCAACAGTTTCACCATATAAAACGAGTGACAATTTTAACATAATTTCATATTATAGTTTAATATTTGCCGGCAAAGAAAATGAGGATATATGTAAGGATAACATTAAATATATTGATGAGAGTGATGTGGCATTTATCATGTATACCTGTGGTACTATTGACGAACCTAAAGGAGTGACGTTAACTCATGGTAATATTTTCTCTGCGGTATCAGCATTTTGTATTCGTGCTGATTATCGACAATTGGGGAACTTATACTTAGCATATCTTCCATTGGCTTATGTCAAAGAATTAATAATTGAATTATCTTGTATTGCTATGAATATTACAATTGCCTATTCCTCACCCTCTACATTAACTAACAAAAGTCCGCAGATCTTGGAAGGATGTTATGGGGATTTTATTGAAGCTCAACCTACTTGTGTTTTTTTTTGTATCCTCTATGTTAAAATATATAATGAATGGAATTACAAAAAATAATTATTCAATTTGGGATCATATAGCCTTTGAAAAAAAAATTAAACTGAAATGGATTACTCATGTTTGGGATAAATATATTTTACGGAAAATATGTGAGCAGTTTTTTGGTAATCGATTGATGACAGTTATCATTGGAGGTGATTTAATTTCAAAAGAGTCATACCAAAAGCTTCGAACGCTATTCAATTGTTCAGTAATAATAGGGTATGGTACCACAGAAACTACGGCTTGTATTACTAGCAGCAACAAAAGTGATGATGTATTACATTGTGGTGATCCCAATTATAGAGTAAAACTATCATTAATTGATTGGATTGAAGGAGATTTTAAAACGACAGATAAGCCGCATCCTAGAGGGGAAGTTGTAGTGAGTGGTCCTATGGTGGCCCGAGAATATTCAAGGATTACTGGAAAAGGAGATGATGGTGGAGACTTTTTCTTATCCAAAAGAGGGATTTGGAGTTTTAAAACTGGTGATATTGGGGAGATTAATTGTGAATCAGGAATGTTACGCATAATTGATCGTAAAATAAATTTCAAGAGATTAAAGAATGGCGAATATGTAAGTTTAGGTGAGATCGAATCTCTCCTAAAGACTCACCCTCTAATTGATAATGTATGTGTTTATGTTTATCCAAATTCTAATATAATCTTAGCTTTAGTTGTGCCATCGCCTCCTATGATTATAAAGATGAGTACCCATTTAAATATTCATTCGTCAGATGTAAGGGTACTTTGTCGACATTTCTGTATAATTAAAACCATTTTAAATGAGATTAGGGCTTATGGTAGGAAATATGGAATTTGTCATTTACCTTCAGCAGTATATCTCTGTCAATTTCCGTGGACTCCAGAATCTGGTTTGGTTTCCTTAACTTACAAAATTAGGCGGCATGTCATTTTCAAATATTATGAGGAAAAATTGAAAGCAATGTATGTGGCCCTTTTAAAATAAAAAACATAAAAGGGAATTTTAATGATTGATTATCCTCCTCGTAATCTTAATACCAAGTGGAGGGTTGAATCCTTTTGAATATTATAATCACTTATAGTGTGTTGATCATCTAACTGTTTCCCGGAAAATATCAACCTCTGTTGATCTGGTGGTATACCTTCTTTATCTTGAATTTTGTTTTTTACACTTTGAATAGATTCATTAGACTCCACATCTACTGTTATTGATTTTCCAGATAAAGTTTTTACAAATATTTGCATTTTGGTAATTTGTTTATTTTTATATATATATATTTTTTTTAATAATAATATATAATTTTATAATAATAAAAAATATGAATGTTGAACATAACTCTTATGATTATAAAGGATATCTCAATAAATTAGAAGAGTTAAAAATGTACCAATTAAAGTTAACTTATTACTTATTTGATCAAACTAGAATATTATGTTATAATATTACTATTGAACTGGAAAACATGATTGAATATACAAAAAAAATACAAATTATAACAAGTAATATTTATGAACATAATCAATTTAGAATTCTTATTTTTCTAATTAAACATAATAGGATTCCTGTTCAACTTGCATCGAGTGATGAAGAAGTATTTTCACATATTCAAAATAAAAATAAAAATACTTCTATAATTATGACTGAAAAATCTTATCATCATCTCATAGTTATGAAACATATTATTTTAAAATTATTTAAATTCCAAAAAGATCTATTTTATTATATATATGTTTTGTATTCCAAATTATTATTTATTATAAGTGGTATGGAAAATTATACAAAAATATTTAATTTTTGTATTCTAAATAATTAATGTTGTTATCCCATCTTCTACTTTTTAATATACTTTTCAATCCTTTTTTAGTATTTTTTTTATTTTTGGGTATAAAATAAATACTTTTTAGAGGGCTTCTGCTTTGGTTTGTTTTACTCACTCTATTATTTAAAATTTGATCTCCTTTGTTCTTTTTAGGTTGATTTGACCTTAAACTCGAATTTTTTGGACTATTATTCCTACTGCTACTACCACTACTACTACTACTAGTACTAGTACTAGTACTATTTTGATGTATTTTTTTCATATTTATATTTCCACGATTTTTATTGCCTGTTATACTACTTTTTTTTCTTCTACTTTTATTTCTATTTATATTTTTACTTCTACTTCCACTTGTACTTCTACTTCTACTTTTACTTCTTTTACTTTTAATTCTACTCCTACTTCTACTTTTATTTTTACTACTTTTACTTTTACTTCTACTACTTTTACTTTTACTTCTACTTTTACTTCTACTTCTACTTTTACTTTTTTTGTTCAAAATTTTATTGTTTTTCGCCAACATTATTTCTCTATTTTTTGTATAGAAATATTTATAATTAGTTAAAATATTCTTTAATATATCTGAAGGATTATCTTTGATTAATTAATAGGGAAAAGATCTTATTAGGTTATGATTATTTTTATATTTATTAGGTAAGTAAGCTACCATTGCCGTTATTTTATTAGATACAATATCTGTTTTTTTATGTAAAGATATCACAAGTTCATAATGTAAATGAGTAAGATCTTTAGTTTCTATAATATGTATATTATTTGTATTTTCATGGTAAAGTTCAATGACTCTGTTAATTAATTTACTGATATGCATAGGACTGTAAAAAGGTGTGTATATGTCAAGTATTCCAGATTCAATTATTGGTTGGTCCTCATTATAAAAACAATTATTTATAAGATGATGTATAATACTGTTCTTTATTATATTAATGTCTTGTGTTTTTTGCATGAGAAGAGTATGCCATAAATTTGTAAGAAGAGAAAAGTAAATTAATTTCGAATCAAAACGTTGTAGTAATTTGTAAGATTGAGGCACCTTTTGTTTTAATATTTTAATAAACATTTCTGGATCATATTTAATTGTATGATAACTAATTAAATTTGAGGCTGGTTTAGTAGTTAAACCAGCGATATAATATATTTGTTGGATGAAAATTTCAGAATTGTGCTCACTCCAAAATTGAACTTGATGATTACTAATACTAACCTCATCTATATTTTTTGTTATTGAGTACATTATATAAATTAATCGATTGAGAGCTAACCTACAAGATGATTCCGATAAACCTGGATATAAATCATCAATATAAGTATTATTTTGGTTGAATGTCAACCTTAATAAATTCTTTTCTGAAGAATTATTATTAATTTGGTATATATATTTCAGTGATGTAGTCATTATGCTTATTATTTTTTATTACAATAAAAAAAGCACCCCATAATCAAAATAATATGTAAACTAATTTTCCAATATCTACTACCTCTACTTATATCCCAACAATTATAGGTGAATGTGATGAAATTCATTCACTCTCTCTCTCTCTCTCTAAAATCTTAAAGCTGCTTGGTGACCAAGTTGACCTTGCGGATACGTTCATGGCCCGACTCGATGACGAGGCCGAGGACACAGTGGAGAGTCTACCATTACCTCCTGCCACATCTGCCCAAGGCATGGGTACCACCTTGAGTGAACTACAAAAGGCTGACCCTAGTCTTGTAGAATGTCATATGTCATATGACTTAGCTCTCTCTAAAGAGGAAATTGAGGATGCAGCCACTGGTTATTACTACAATGATCAGATTTGGAAAATAAATATGACTACAGTCGAACACTATGGTAGTAACTCCCAGGCACCTTGTGTGTACGTCACATTAAATCAGTACTGGAAAAGAGTGGTAAAAGATGTTACTTTTTAATATAATATCATAATGATCTTTTAAGAGGAAATGACGTCATATCATTCTGACAGTATATATATTAGTGAATGTAACTCTTAGGCTGTTCATTTGTGCTAATTCACATGGAGAACAAAGAGGCTGGGGCCAAGATAAGCCCTCGTTACCTCGAGTTTAACAGTGAAATAGGGAAAAGTATTAAACTTTACAAGTTGGAACATTTCGTCTATTGGTGGAAAAGAGAATTGCTTGTGGAGCCATACCTTCTGAAGGACGATCATGAGGATGCTCTGACTATAATGTAGGATACCTCCTGAATGACAATCAGTTGAGGATGCTCTGACTTATAATGTGGGATACCTCCTGAATGACAATCAGTTGAGGATGCTCTGACTTATAATGTGGGATACCTCCTGAATGACAATCAGTTGAGGATGCTCTGACTGTCATACTGAAGCGTATGATACCAATGATAACGCATGATAACATTCATTAAGTTATCTTCTCAGCTCATTACCACCAACTTTTTCACCAGAAAAATGGATGGAATTGAAATATCTATTCCCATAAATGTAAAGGTTGAAGCTTATCATCTTCTTTCCTCACAAATTGTAAGTATTAGTTATCATTCTCTTTCATTATTATATGTCGTACCTAGTAGTCTTTATGGGTTAATTTAGGTTAGGTAGCCGAAAATTTTAATAATATTTATGAAAATACATTGAAATTTTTTTTTACAGGCTGAAGGAAGGATGGATGTTATTCTACATTTACCTTCTACTCTCCCTGACCTTTTTACCCAATTATCATATAATATACTGATGATTGATACTTCAACTTCAATGAGTGTTTATTGGTCAGCATTAATGAACCAATGGAATAAGTATATGGCTCCTATTTTAGAGAAGTGTGGAAATGAAACTGTTAGGTATACCTTTAGTGATGTTATTGAGAAAAAGGGATGTAGCCCACAGATTCAAAAAAGTGATTTTAGAAATAGTTCTACTGATTTAATCGGAGCATTAAAGAAAATTCAAGAGGAAATTGAAAGTTGTCAATCAAAAGATATTAAAGTGTTTTTTATTACTGATGGCTTCCATAGTGTATCAAGAGATAAGGCTGAAACTCAACTTGAAAAAATGAAATGTCCTGTTGGAAAAAAGTGTGAATTTTTTGTGTTAGGAATTGGAAAAGAATATCCAGTTAAACAGAGTTTATTTTAACAAGCACAACTTAATACTGGAAATACAATACCAAATTTATTTCAAGTACTTGAAATGGATGATATGGAAGATGTAATGAAGAATATAAGTAGTCATTGCAGTTCTGTAAAAATACGTTTATCTGTAGAAGGCTCTTTATTGCCTGGTGGAACATTAGAAAGTGAATTTTATCTTGATGAGTATGTTTATCTTAAACAATATAATGGTGAAAAAATATACATGTTTACAAATAGCAAAACTGAATATATTCTTCATTTACAATTTCAAGATTTAAATGTAAAAATAATGGATCAACTGATTACACAATGGAATCGGAGAATAATTCAAATTTATAACAAAGACAAAGAGAATTTTTTTTGAGAGAGAGATTATTAACATAGAAAAGAAAATTTGTGATGAACTATTTCTAAGGATTATGAACATAAAAGATGTAAGAGGTAATTTTACTGGGCGTTTTAAGGGAGTTTACCCCAATATTGAAACTAATCTCAGGGAAAAAATCAATGGAATAAAGAAACTTATTGAGGAAGGACAATATCTTAAAGAAATGGAATTAGCTGGTGTAGTTTTGAACTCAATAACAGTATCAAGTCACTACTATTCAAAGAAGGCCTATCAACTAAAGGGATACACTGACAATGACTTTAAAAAGGATATAGATGATTTTGTGAAAATATTTGAAAAAGTAAAACACCATATTCTTGCATTACAAGTTTTACCGGAAAATTGTTGTAGGATTTCTCTCACTTCAACAGTCAGTGATTTACAAGAACCAAAATTTCTGACACTGTTAAATTCAGTCAATAAATTCCAGTTATCGACTGTTTGGAACATAACAGGCATTCCTGTACTTTTTCGTAACTTAAACTGTACAGTCTTAAATATTTGGTCATATAATATTATTCAAATTGTTGAAGCCCCCTTTGATTTAATTGGAGTGACAGCCCTTGTGGATTTTGTTAACATATATGGGGAAGTTGGTCATAAATGCAATGAAATTGAAATTATTAATGGTAAACAAGAAACTCGCTTTAATGCTATTATACCAATTTTCACACCTGAGGAGGCTCATGTTATGGGATCACTGATGGAAACTAACCTTTTTGCTAAAATGATGACTTTTGCAGTTTTGAGGAATCCGATTATTAAGGATCACAATGCTCATCTAGGATCATTAGCTGTCTTGTTGATAAAACTCTTTGAGAAGTATCCAATTAAAAGCCGACCCAAGTATATTTGTAGAATAATTAATAGTATTCAAGCTACTGTTGTTAATGGATACATGAAACGATGGAAACTGAAAAAATATTGGGAGATTTTGAAAAGTGAAAATAATATAAATCAAGCATTAATGACAGAGAGTATTTTAAAATTTGATGGAATATCTCTTAAGTGTGAAACGCTAATTAAACCCATGTTCATAATGTATATGATGATGAGAGATAATAATCCAGAGTCCCCTCAGTATATGAAGACTTTAATAAAGAGAATCATGAAAATAATAATTTTAGAATATGTGGGCAGATGTGTTTGTAAAGGCAAATTTGAGTATCCTTACTCACATTTTTTTATCACCTCTGATAAATATAAGAAAGAGAAGCAGAAATGTTTGGAACATAATGTTGAAGAATCTGAATATAATATAGAAAATTATTATACATTACATGAAGTTCGAAAAGCTTTAAAACATTTAGATGTGACCAAACTTTGTCCAGCCAATATTTTTCCTTTAAAGGAAATACAAATAAATGGTGAGAAAATTGCAGCCCTTTATTCATGGTCTCATGCAGGAGATTTGTCTTTAAAAACTTTGAGGATATTTGTCATAGAGATGATGAAGGAATTTGAAGAGTATGAAATCGAATTAGTATTGAATGAGTTGTTTAATGACATTTTTTTTTTAAATGTTTGTATCATGCTTTGAATTTTCCAAGCTCTCGTGAAAGACTAAAAAAATTTGAGCAAATTGAGGACTATGATAAATGTCGCTTTAATATTAGAAATGAGATGATTAGAGAAGTCATAGAGAAATGGAATCTCAGAGATATTTATAAAAAAAAAAGTGGAAAAAAATTGGGTGATGTCATACATGAAAGTTCACCAAGAAATATTGAATCCAATGACACCTAAGGAAATAATGGATAAAGTCCATCAGATGGGATTGTTTAATTGTGAGAAAACATCATTCCATGATATATATATATTCAGATATGATGTTAAAATCTTAACAAATGCTTGTCAGATATCCACTTGCCCCTATTATCTAATTCCCAGTAAGAATTGTGGTCAACATTTATTTACAGAACGATCCCAAATGGGTGAGGCCTTTCCTCATGCTCTTCACAAAACAGCTCGTAAGACTAAATATAGTATTAAAAAAGGTCTTGAAGAATTTCAGAATGGAACATATACGAAAAAAGGAAAGAAATTATTAGATTCAACATATAAAGAATACAAAAAACATTTGATACAATTACAAAAAATATATAAACATGATTGATACATGGTAGGGGGATTGTATATTAAACTGATGATTTAGGTTTTTTTTAGAATCAAATTAAAGAAATTAGTTCCTACTGGCGGTGGGAGATTAGTTGTAAGACGTGATACAAAGGAACTCATATCATCTCGAAGTAAATCTGAACGTTCAGTGGCCATAATTTGACGTTTAACATCCTCAAAACTTGTCGCAGAAATAATATTGGCGGGAAATTTATTTCCTCTGCGATTTATGGAATTAATAGAGGCATTAGATAACACCGTTAATTGGAGAAGTAATGCAGAATAATTTATATTAATGTTTTCAAAGCGTCTAAATATATGATGTAAATTTATTAAACAACATAGTTGACCAAGATGTTTATTAACCCCTCTAATATCTGTAGAATATATTAGAGAGATATTGGGGTTGGCAATCTGTAGATGAACAGCATCAATTAACCACCCGGGACAATTGTTGAAGATCGGATGATTATGACAGGTTCCGTATCGTTTGATTTTATCTGTCATTAGGTATTCACACCATACTCGTGCCATTCGCAAGTCAATGAGGTTGTTTATGCCTATTAGTGATTTATTTTCATAAAGAGCAATATCACGTTTGAAAATGGGATCGAAAATATTTGGGATAAGAGGACATTCAAGCAATTTATGTTGTACAAAGTATAAACTATCACTAATATTTTTACAATCATCTATTAATCCTGAATATACCGAATTGGATGATGTTTGATTAATAGGATAGGTAAAATATGGCATTATAGTAGTAGTAGTAGTAGGAGTACTATTAGTAGTGGTGGTGGTGGTAGTAGTAGTAGTAGTAGTAGTAGTAATAGTAGTATTAGTTAATTTGTACATATCATGTGTTGAATCTAATTGATTCTGAATTGAAGTATGTTGGATCATTTTCCAGAGAAAAGCTGTAATATCAGTTCCTGGTTCCAAAAGTTTATAAAGTTTTTTTTTTTTTTTTCAATTCCATAGTTGCAATGTAATAAAAACATGCATATATATATATATATATATATATATATATATATATATATATATATATATATATATATATATATATATATATATATATATATATATATATATATATATATATATATATATATATATATATATATATACTATCGGACCACGGAGGAAAAATGAAACAGGAAATTTCCTTAAGTACTTTCGTATATTAAATACATCTTCAGAAGGTCATTTTACAGATCGAGTGATGGGTATAAATAGGCAGGAAGGAGTGGTGAAGTAAGGTGAGGTACAATACTTGGACAACGCAGAAGGCCCATTGGCCCATCAGATGCACCCAATTGGCACATCCGATGTAGCACAATGGCCCATCTGATACAGCAGACATACAAGCATAATATATAGGTAATTATAACATAAAGAAATAAATATATACAATAAATTAGTGAGACAAATGTTTTTCAATGATTCTACTTAAATCGCCCTTTAGCTGATCTATTAGAAATGGATCTAAGTTATATAGACCACTGCTAATATTCAAATTACTTTCTTTGGTGATCTGTATCAAAGCAGATTCAATTATGTTTCTGTTATAGGTGCTTTTACAATTTGTTATTGAAGAAGCACTCTCCCAATCAATTTGGTGAGCTTTTTCTGACAAATGCACAAACAAAGCATTAGACAATTGGCCATGTTTTACAGAGTATTTATGTTGCGATATTCTACATTTTAAATCTTTAGATGTTTGCCCGACATAGAACTTATTACATTCCTTACAAGGTATTTTATAAATGACGCAATTATCACTACGAGGGCTGTTCCTTACTAATAGCTTACCAACAGTGTTTTCGTAGCTAAACATTACATCTATATTAAAAAGTTTCAAGGCCTTGACAATATTCTCAAACCCAGAGAAATATGGTAAACATAACACATTCTTTGGGCGAATCCTTTCACTGCATACATTATTATAATATGTACGACGAGCTTTGTTACGACAAACTTCCAACAAATTCAGTGGGTAACAAAGCTTAAGACCAATCGAATCAATATTCTTAAATTCTTCATCTAAGAATTCTGGACTCACAACTCGAAGAGCTCTTAGATACATTGAAGAAAAAATTGACTTTTTTACATTGTATTTATGCCCTGAAAAATAATGAACATAAGATAAATTGTTCGTAGGTTTTCTGTAAACACTAAACTTTAATGAAGAGTTTTCCCTATGAATAAGCACATCTAAGAATGGCAAACATTTATCAACTTCAGTCTCCATAGTAAATTTTATGGAGGTGACTTGGTCATTAAGTTTGGCTACAAATTCGTCTGTGTTTACATCTGAAGGCCAAATACACAAGATATCATCAACATATCTAAACCAAGGAATGATTCCAGGAGTTATTTTTGAAACGAATTTCTTTTCAAAGAATTCCATGTACAGGTTTGAGAGCAATGGCGATAGAGGATTCCCCATTGCCATTCCAAAAGTCTGTAAATAATACTCATTATTAAAGGTAAATTTACATTCTTTAATGCACAACTTAACAAGACTGACAATAATATCAGCAGAAAGAGGTAAGTCATGGCTCATTAGTTCACGAGCAACTGTTGGTAAGCTATTAGTAAGGAACAGCCCTCGTAGTGATAATTGCGTCATTTATAAAATACCTTGTAAGGAATGTAATAAGTTCTATGTCGGGCAAACATCTAAAGATTTAAAATGTAGAATATCGCAACATAAATACTCTGTAAAACATGGCCAATTGTCTAATGCTTTGTTTGTGCATTTGTCAGAAAAAGCTCACCAAATTGATTGGGAGAGTGCTTCTTCAATAACAAATTGTAAAAGCACCTATAACAGAAACATAATTGAATCTGCTTTGATACAGATCACCAAAGAAAGTAATTTGAATATTAGCAGTGGTCTATATAACTTAGATCCATTTCTAATAGATCAGCTAAAGGGCGATTTAAGTAGAATCATTGAAAAACATTTGTCTCACTAATTTATTGTATATATTTATTTCTTTATGTTATAATTACCTATATATTATGCTTGTATGTCTGCTGTATCAGATGGGCCATTGTGCTACATCGGATGTGCCAATTGGGTGCATCTGATGGGCCAATGGGCCTTCTGCGTTGTCCAAGTATTGTACCTCACCTTACTTCACCACTCCTTCCTGCCTATTTATACCCATCACTCGATCTGTAAAATGACCTTCTGAAGATGTATTTAATATACGAAAGTACTTAAGGAAATTTCCTGTTTCATTTTTCCTCCGTGGTCTGACATTGTCACATTCTTAATCACGTGTTTATTTTCGTGATATACACACATATATACTATAACTAGAGAAATAAAAAAAATGAATGAACTTGATGAAATACCTTATGAATTAGTTGATGATGAAGGCCAACCTTTAATTAATAATTTAATTGACTTTGATATTAAAAAGTTACACTTAGTTCCTAAAATACATTTTCTTTCTATTTTTAAGAAAAAACATAAATATATTCAATCTTTTACTCAAAAGGAATCTGCTTTTGTAGCGGCCTTAACATTAGCATTTATTCAATATGGCAAGAAAAATGGATTTATATTAACAATATCAAATATTGTACATGAGTCCCTCTTAGAACCTAATTGGGGAATGTCAAATACATTTCCTCTTAAAATATATTGGCATCGAAATGGTGACTATTCATCACCCAAAACTTTCACTTCAAACCAAAATCATTATATCCTGAACCGTTTTCATCATATTGAAAAAGAAAACAAAAAATCTAAATTAAATATATTTAAGTATACCATATTTCTTATTCTTATAATTTTAATAACATTATTTTGTTTTTATTATTTGTACATATATTTGTTTGATACCTTAGGAGACTGACTTCCAGCTGCCAATACTATTTGAAATACCCCACCCCATTCCCTTTCTTCCTCCTAAAAATGTATCTGTATAACATAGGCGATTTTTTTTTTTTTTTTTTGGCTGGAACCAAGTACATTATCAAATAAAATTTTAGTATATTATAAAAAAAAATAGATACAATTATGTCAAATCAAAATCCAGTTTTAAGTGATACAGAAGAGATGGAGGAAAATGATTCGGATACTTCAATGGAACAGGAAGAATTGAATAACTCCTCAACTTCAACTTCTACTCCAAAGACAAAAAAATCAAAGCTAAATCGAACCAGCACGACACAGGATGATGATGATTCGGATACTTCAATGGAACTGGAAGACTTGAATAACCCCTCAACTTCAACTTCTACTCCAAAGACAAAAAAATCAAAGCTAAATCGAACCAGCACGACACAGGATGATGATGATTCGGATACTTCAGTGGAACTGGAAGACTTGAATAACCCCTCAACTTCAACTTCTACTCCAAAGACAAAAAAATCAAAGCTAAATCGTACAACTCCCAAAAAATCAAAGTCAAACCGAACCAACACCCGTCAACGAACACGGGGAACCTCACCAGGTCCAGACACTAGAAGGAGATCATCTTCGGATATTGGATATAACAAACGTATATTATTTCCATTTAAATATTCTATCACGATGAATGATGTGGTAAAAGAGTGTAAATATAAGGTAATAGTATCTGAAAATATAAATCACATTACATTTAACAAGAAATTCTTCACATTTGTAAATTGTAAAACTTTACCATTAAGATTGTTAATTCACCAGTATATTACATTATAAATGTATATAATTATAAATACCAATTATGAACCCAGATCACGTGGTTCATGTTATCAAGCTGATGGCTCCTATCATTTTCCCACGTCGTTTTGTGGAGATTTGCTCATTATCCGAAAAATATATGACATTGTTGGCTTGGGAGGAATCGGTAGAAATCTTAAATGGAAGATAAATCCAGCTCATGTTTCAGATAATGGTATTCTTTCAAATTATTGTGCACAATACACTGAAAAAATTAATAAATCAGTTTCTAGAAACAGTGAAAATAAAAATATATTCATTTATATAAAATTACTAACTAATTTATGGATATTTTTAACTGTACAAAAAGATAATGAGTGGCAAAATGCTCTTAGAAATAATCTTATTGATGAAATTGGAAAATTAAGTAAAATAATGAGAGTAACATGTGAAAATATTTATAAAGTAGGTTTTTGTGTTGAAAAATCTCCAATATATACACCAGAAAATTTTGCCAAATATTTAGATGAAGTAAGAAATATGAAACACTTAAATTGTAATGTTAGTAAAATGTCTAAGGAAGAAGCGATAGAACTTCATTTTTCCCTATTACAAAAATGTAATGATATTATAAAAACTGATACTTATATGTATGAAGTTCAATATTATCTGGCATATATACAACCAGATCATTGGAAGGAGTCTCAAAATGAAAGTAATGAAGTAAAGGGAGAACCAGTTTTTTATAACAATTTAAAAAAGTTAAACTTTAATCCATATACATGCAAAAGATCTATTATGTAAATACCGTTTTCATTTAACCGAAAGAGAGAGTGAATGAGAGAGAGAGAGAGAGAGAGAGAGAGAGAGAGAGAGAGAGAGAGAGAGAGAGAGAGAGAGAGAGAGAGAGAGAGAGAGAGGAGGACTCAAATAGAAAACGGGATTCAATGAGATGATAACAGTTTCCTGTCAGGCTATATACAAGACAGAGCCCCTCCACACATTCTTCACAGTTGCTCTCCACACGCGACCAGGTCAGTGTTCTCATTTCCTTACCATAACAGATTTTTTTTTTTTTATATATTATACCAGAGTGTTTTTTTTTTTTACAGTGAAACTGTGGGTATGGGTTGTTAATGTCATCCCAATATTTTTGTGCTTGTGAATTATTTTTTAAATTTGTGTTTTAATCTTTTAATAGTGACGAAAATATATCTTCGTTTCCCTTAAAAAAGTCGCTTAATGCTGTAATGATAATGTGACGGTACTGTGGTAATTCTCCAAATTCGGAACTATTTAATATATCCACCGTAATGAGATGAGGTGGAATATTTTGTATATAATCATAAAAACATACAAATATACGGAAAAAAGGAGATACTAGATTTTTACAGTTTAGTGTTTTATTTTCTTTGCTCATGGTATTGCCTAACTTTATATTTTGAAGGGTTAAGCAATTTTTATATACAATTAGGAGGAAAATTATATAATAGTCTAAAGCTTGTCCTCGTATGTCATAAACTGTCCAATATAAAGCATCCATAAACTTTTCATCATTCAGATATTTCTCGCTCTGTGAGGCAATGAGACAGAGCCGATCCACACTTGATTCACAGTTGATCTCCATCCACGCGATCAGGTCAGTGTTCTCATTTCCTTGCCATAAAGGATTTTTATTTTGATATTCTAATAGACTGTGATATATATCACTATGGTTCTCAGATAAATATGCAAGTGATGGTTTTATGAATGGTGAATTAATTTTATAGCAAGAATATATTAGGCGATATAAAATAGGAATATATAAATATTTTTTAAAAGTATCCAATAGTTTTAAATCATGGAGATAAACCATGTGATATAGTGCGCCATGAATTGCTGATTCCATTGACTCGTTTGGCAATATATCTGTAAAGAGAGAATGAAATATTTCACCAATGGCATGAATCATAATGCGGAAAGTAATATTTTCATTAAAATAGATTGGGATGGTTTCAGATTTTTGAGCAACATTTATAAATTCTTTAACTGCCCATATATTTGTATCATTTACATCGCCCAGTTTATTTAGAAAAAATACGGAATATTCACGAAGTTTGTCAGATATAAATTTAAGAGAATTTTCTGACCACTTTTCAATTTTATTTAATAAATTATTTTCATGAAGTATTTTTTTGAATTCAGGAGACATTTTGAATTTTCCACTTTTTATCTTACCAGAAATATTTCTTTTTCTGTGTGAAGAAATAAATATACTTTGTAATTTGGGAATCAAGAGTTTAAATATACATGATATTGATAGCAATTCATGGCTTAATTTTTCTCCATTATCGCCTAATTCCCATATATTTTCAGTTTCCAGTGTATTGAGAGCGGAAATATAAGATCTGGAATGTTAGTCATCACACCATGTCTAGGAAGAAAAATGTTAGTATCACGTATATAAAACGTCATGTTAACTTCCCTGACTAATTCTGGTGGAAGGATAGTTTCAATGGGGATCACTCGACTTATGATTTGAATAAACCAATTAGTTAATCTACGGGGATCTAGAATAAGATTATTTTCTGTTGTAGATATATCTAGAAGAACCACTGGAAGACATCCCACAATACGTGTATCTTCTTCCTTTTGTTTGTGCTCCGTAAAAGTTGATTCCAAAGAAGTTAATGAATTTAATTTTAGTTTGAATAGGTCACTAATGTATTTACGATTGGCCCAAGTTATAATTACATCCCCTCCAGGAGTGTTGAGTATTTCTTTAATTGAAAGTGTACATGTTTTTTTATGGACATCATCTTCGCCTTTATACTGAAATACGATTTGTGAACTAGGTGGAGAGGCTACAAAAACATTTGATGGTTTTTTATGCCAGTTAAAATTCATATCCATTTTTTTATGTAAAAAAAAAATTTAAATTATGTTTAAAAAAAATGTTAACATTCATAATAATTTTAATAGTATCAGGGAGTGTGGATAGTAATGAACTTGAAGTTATTATCAAACCTGGTGTTGTTTTTGCCCGCCAGTATAAAACACTGTTAGTAGATTCACAGGAAAGATTGTTCTATAGCTTCAACTTTACAATTTATGAAAACATTTTCAATCAATTTTTAACTCTTTTGAATAGTTGTAAGCAAAAATGTCCTTTTGAAACATTTAATGGAATTTATAAACTTATTCGAATTATTAATCGACAACAAGAACTTATAAAAAAATATAAATTTTTAAAAAATTCTGATACAATAATATCCAATGATCATTTTGTATGGAAATATCCACATAAAGGAATTGTTTCTGAACAAAATATTTTTTTCAAGGAAACAATTGAAATGTTAAATTCAATTAACAAAACAGAATTAAATCGTAGAGAATTGTGTGTATATATCAGTTTTATACATAGTACCATAAATACAATTATATCAGACATTGAACACACAGAAGTAGAATTAGATTTAATGTATTCTACAGGAATACTCTCAAGATATATTTTCAATCGTTTACCATTTGAAAAGGACTTAATTCAGATTCGAAATCGAAAAAAATTGATCTTTAATGATTCATCAATTGATGATTTAATGTCAATTTATTATAAACTCTGCCGGGTGTCAGTATATTATACTGATAACAGGTTTATATTAGTAGTTTATTTTCCCATAGTTACCACCAATAATCCACCTAATCATAGATTTTTGTATTCAGTAATACCAGTTTATACAAATGTTAACGAAAAATGGAGTGCATCTTTAGAAGTTGAAGATAACAAGTACTTAATGGTATTACAAATTGAAAGTGAATATTGGTATATGGTAATGTCAAAGGAAAACTTTGATGTTATTAATAGTACCTTAGTCATCATTAGTTTTTCATATTTTAATTTAAATTCACACAAATCTCACAATTGTATTAGTGCTGCTTTTAATCAATCTGATGAGGCTATTTTAGAATTATGTAATTATAAATTAACACAAAAATTCAATCCTATATTTATACCTATTGTACCTGGAATTTGGATTTATTCTATTAATAATATCTTAAAATTAAACATATTATGTGGTGGTAATATTAGTCATCGCTTATATCAACAACATATATTATATCT
Source organism: Procambarus clarkii (assembly GCF_040958095.1). Classification (NCBI taxonomy): domain Eukaryota; kingdom Metazoa; phylum Arthropoda; class Malacostraca; order Decapoda; family Cambaridae; genus Procambarus; species Procambarus clarkii. The sequence continues at coordinate 26,956,598 of NC_091188.1, read as the reverse complement.
GGGTGTTAGTTTATTAGAATTGAATAGGGCATGCTATGCCTTTTCAAATTTTTCAGAAACATCATCTGATGGATTAAGATTATTTTATAATTATAATACGGTATTTTCACATATAAATAAGATACTAATAAATACACATCAATCTACTAATTTCCTGAAAAAAATCATTGAGAACAATAATAATCCCAATACACACATGCATTTAATCGATGTGTATTATTTGTCAATAATAAATCAATATTTTATTATTTTATGTATATGCCTTATATCCATATTAATTATATATATAATTTTATCTATATGTTTAATTAATTATTGTTATAAACACTATTGTAATGCTACTACTACTACTACTACAACTACAACTCCAGTTAACACTATGACTTTAACAACTAGTAGTAATACACAACCAGAATCCACCCCATTAATAATGTCATCCTTTTCATTACCCCCTAATCTTCCCCCCTATCCTCCTTTACCCCCTAATCTTCCCCCCTATCCTCCTCTACCCCCTCTCCCTCTTCCTCCCCCTCCTTCTTCTTCTTTTTCTTCTTCTTTTTCTTCTTCACCTTCTTTTTATCCTCTGCCTTCAGCCACTATATATATGAATGAGAATTCTATTTATGATTCACCACGTGAAATTTATATGACAATGAAAGTAAATAAATAAAAATGATTACTATTATTTATTTTCTTATAATGATTTACTTATTTATATGTACAATAATTATAGGAGGTGAGGCGATACAAAGAAAAAGAAAGTTATTTCACTATGGTATAACAAGACAAAAAAATATATCGTCATTAGAATGGTATATTGATCAGGCTGAAAGCGATGATGATGCATTAGATAATAATCCATTATTAATTTTATCAACATATGGACATCATCAGGATGACAATCATCATCAAGCCTGTAAAGTGTGGGAAGGTATGAAACTAAATCAGTGTTGTATATTTTTACCTTATCCTTTATATTCTAAAGAAGGTAATGAAATATTACCAGCTAGTGCCTCCTGGCAGGATGGATATTGGTTTGAAATATCTCCTACTAATCCCCTAAAAATACCTACAGTTCCAGTATGTTCAACCACATTAGGTAAATTAATATGGCAAGATTACAATTTCACATGTGAATATACAACTCATGGATTATTTAGTGGAAAACATTGTGATCAATCCACGTCCAAACTTACTTTAGATAATGGATGCAAAAAAGTTGGATGGATTCATGATCTGAATATTGTAGACATATCTAAATTTAATCCAGTCAAAGAAGGCATATGTGTAGAATGTTCTATTCCTGAAACAGTACCGAATATAGAAGGAATGGAACCTTCTTGTATCCATGTTCACCTTAATAATAATTCTTCCTCTCTAGACATAACCACCACCACCACGACCACCACAACTACTAACGCTTTATATAGAACAAATGTTCCATCTGATACCATGGCACCTAGCGTGTACGACGCGTTAAATGAAAATAATTACAATGAAATTAATAAATATGTAGAAGGATATGGTTGCTCATGTGACTATTTCAGTGGTTACGTTGAGGTTTTAATTCCTTCATTAGTTGGCCTGTTTCGTGAAAAAAATTTGATTAGTAATGCCTGTGTGAAAATTGGTCATAACACAATGGACCCTCATCGAGTTGATTTGGCTTACTATACACTAGAGAATGGTGGCAAACCTTTACAAATGCACACTTACTATGAACTCGAACCCCTTTTCCAACCCCTGATGTCTAAAGCCAAATCAACATTAAAAAGTGATGTTGAATTTATTATAGATCAACCGGCAATAGCAAAGGTAAATGCCTGTGATTGGATGAATCGTCACATTAAAGCTGATCCACACCAAAAACTATGGCGTTTGAGACATGATGAACGAGGAGATGACTGGCCTGTTGTTCATAAGACAAAATTGATTAATCATTATAGGCGCCGGCAAGAAACTTATCCTCTATATATCTATTGATTAGCGGTTAGTCCTGGATATGAAGACAAGCATTTTTATGAGACGACTGACGATCGTCGACTATCTAATGCTATTTGGGGCCATCCAATTGTATTCAGCTTTTACTCAGAGAGTATTTGGCATGAACTTACTACCCTTAATCCCTTGGGAGTAACTGAGGGGTGGTATTTTGGTTTAACTATGCTCACTCAACCAGGTCATATAGTTCGACTAGATACACGTGGACAATTTAGGAACCCAGGTGAGGTTGTACCTAATGTGGTTCCACCTGATTATCATGATTTAATTGACCCCCGGCAACCTATTGCTTATCCAGGTATATTATATATTACGTATGTGGTTAATACTTAATCTCTCTCTCTCTCGACTGGATTTGACCTTTAACACATTGATCTCCTTAGAGCCACACGCTGTGCATGGTCCAACACCCAGCCCCACTACCCCTCTTGACTACGATAACTGCGTCGCCAGGGAATCCCAAAAATTTCCCTGTGACTACTATACCCACAGGCCAGGGAATATAAATATATCCCTGTGACTATAGATAGACTCACACGCCAGGAAACATACCCCTGTGACTACGAATTAATAAAGTACATTGAAGAAATGGAAAGACAATCAGATGACAAACAGCCAACAACGCCACCTCCCCTTTCTATATATTTTAATGATGTATTTCGACCTATAAACCAGGAAGAATCTAATAATAGTGATAGTAGCATCAGTAGTAGTATCAGTCTAAATGATGTTGATGTTAATAATCTTTTAGAAATCAATAACTTCAGTAGTAAGAGATTTAATAAGATTGTAAATAGCTACCTCATGTTTGAAGAGGATAATATAATTAAATTATATTTTGTAAATGTAATGAAAATGTTGGTTGATAATAGTAGTAATATTAATAACGTTATTTTAAAATATTTCATTTATGTTTTAAGTCTTTATTGTATTTCTATGTATTATTTTTACAATATTTATAACATTTTTAGTGTTACATCTTTAAAAGTAGTAACTAGAGATGATGTGAATTTTTTTAAAATGTTTCAAAACAAAAATATACAAACATTTAAGTATATTTGTAAGAGTCAAGATAAAATTAACATTCTGATAAATAATCCTATTCTGTCCCTCAACAAAAACATTTACAATAGTTTATGCCATTTAATGTTTATTGTAAAATTTAGAGGTCAATATATTACCGACATGTACAACCAAATGTTGTTTATAATATCAACAAAAATAGTTGAAGGGGAAAATGGACTTTATTTTTTTCAAAATTTGGAGTGTGATAAATTTAATATCGAAAGATGGAATCCGGATAAACTATTTCAGTTATAATCAGCTTTATTATAAAGATTCCTGCCTTTTCGGAGGAATTTCAGTATTATCTTCATTCTTTCTCTTTTGTGAAATAAATTGTGGACGGTGGCTAAATAATGGAACCTGATTACTTTTTACTCTAACTATTTGTGAATTAATATTTTCATTGTTTACTTCTGGGAAATAGACTATACTGTCATCATCAAGAAAAATTCCATTTTCTTTATCATATTTAAGATCTACAGTGAGTTCATTTTTATGCTTAATTTTAATTATTTTGTTTTTATATATATATATGTCCATCTGTTTTAACCCGGTTTATAAATTCTTTAATGTTGGGATGTGTCATTTGATAATAACAATTTTCAAACTGTATATATATTAGAAACATATATAAATAATTATAAAATAGTACCACACATTTTATCCAAATCACTTTGGTGAAAATTACTTTTTCCAAGACATAGAAAGTATGGTGCTAATTCAATCATACAAGGAGAACACACACTTAAATACTTACGATGATCACCCACAAAATTACTTGGTTTACGCCAATTAAACCGAAATGATATCTTGGCTGTACGATAATTACATAGAGTGCAGGATGTTGTTTGTAATTCTATTTTATTAGCCTGAGACATTAAAAAAACAAAACCTTTAAATGTATCATTTCTAAATGATGATACACTCAGTCCTGCAATTATCACATCGATTCCACAACCTTGACATACATGAACAAATTCAGTTAAATTTTCTGGATAAAACAAATGAGCATCGTCGATAAAAATAGTATCAAAGTGAAGAATATAGTCTTTATAATCTAAGTAAGTTTCACTCCGGATTTGGATTTCAGTCGGAATTATTGATCGACATTTTATTTGTTTTAATTGTACACATCTAGGCAAAATCAAAATGGTTTTATTTTTATTTTCTCTGCAATGTGTTTGAGTAAGTTGCAAAAGTCGAGACGATTTTCCTGAGGCCATTAAACCAGTAATAACTGTCAAAGTGCCCTCTCGGTTTTTGTGTTTATTAAACAAACTGACAATAGTTTTGTATTTATCCAAAACCAATGACTCTCTATGGTGGTGGTCTTTAGAAATATTTTCAGGGGAGTTTTGTATTCCCCAAACCTCTTTTATTGATGTTCCATTGAATGAGTAATCCATATAGGTATATGGAATTCGATTATAAGAAATGGGATGTTCCTTAATTATTTCATCCATGTGGCTAACATCAAAATCCAACAAAGTCTCATCAAACTTATATATAAGCAATGTTTTTCTAACATCTTTCAATGTAAGAGAACCTGTCAAAATAGAATTTAGTATTGATTCACTTAGATTACAAAGAAGTATAATATGGGCATTGCGAAATTCAGATTCCAAATGACCATATTCCTCATCCTCATGCTCCATTGGATCATATATCCAGCTAGGGGATACCGCATTTGCAGTTAGACGAATATCATACTTAAGTTGCACACAATTGGAACCCATACACAAACTGTAAATCTTAACTTGGGGTATGTCCAAAAAACATTTGTCAGCATAATAAATAATTTCTTTTCCTAGTCTGTCTATTAATTCAATTGGAGTTGTAATAAGGGTGGATTTAGTATCATCTGCCATGATTATGAGATACCCCGGTCCGAGCTCAGTTCAGGACAGCTGGAATAATTATAACTTATAGTCTTAATAAATACCTTTTATATTATTTATCATATTAAAAAATCTTATGCTAAAACATGAATAGTTCTTCTAATAATCTAATAAATTTTAAAGTTGTTGGGAATGATATGATTACTAACCCTTTACAGTTTCCTATCAATTCTACTGATGACATTACAAAATTTTTAAATACTACGTTAATTCCGGGAAATTTACCCATTCTCACAGATAATGATACATTAAATTATGTTACCAAAGAAACTCTAGAATCTCTTATTAATTCTTTGACACAACTATTGATTAGTCTTCCTGTTTTCCCTGCCAGACCAGCTTTAGAATGGACTAAAAATGTGGAGAATGAAGTAATTTTAAATATAATTGACGATTACATTAAAAATTGTCAGCATCTAAATGAAGAAGCTCATTTAAAAGAATCAACAAAGAGGGCTGAAGAAATCAGTAAATTATTTGATGAAAAACTAAAAAATCTTACAAATTCTGCACAAACAATCCCACCCATAATAAATGCACAACCACCTCCACCACCACCAACCCAACTGCCCCTACATACACACTCTTCATTCCATTATTCACCCCATCAACAATTCCCTAGTTCTTATTATCAATGTCAGTGTCAATATACCCCCACTTCTCCTTACTGTTATTATCATTCCCATCCTCCTCTAACAAGTGTTGTTACCTCTTCTCCTCCTCCTCATCCTTCTCCTCCTCCCCCTCCCCCTCCCACTGTCAACCCCACCCATACTCATCAAAATCCTTATATACCACAATCTCCCAATACCCAATTACCATTCACCTCTCAGTCATCACCACAGCAGCAAACATCCCAATCCTCCCCACCACCACAATCTTCCTAAAATGGCAGATGTATTGAAAAGACAAAAAATTAAACTTCCATTTATGGCCCATGATATGTATATATATGTTGAATATTCATTACATGAGACAAATGTAAATATCCCTGTAGATGATCAGGAAAGCATATTCTACATATCTAACAAGGGAGTTGGTATGAGTCTGCATAACAAGAAAACTGGAAATTATTGTCGAATTGTAAAACTTGCCATATATAATTCGAATGATAAAAAAATTATAGAAAAATGTTCCAACCAGTACTCTTCGCCAGGTTTTATTGCTGGTTATGAGGTGATTGAATGCCTATTGTTTGCTGCTAAAACCATTGCTACTGAACACAATGTTTTTTCCATAATTCAACGTCCAGTTTTCATTGTGTGTAATGAAAGATTAATTATTGATATTTTGCATTATATAATAACAAATCTAATGATTAACGATGTATGGTGTAATGAATGGAAATGTGTTCCTAAAGCTAAAGATAAAATCAAGATCATATTATGGACATTTACAAATTTATCTGATTGGATGGAAGCCAAACGTTTATTTAAAACTGCTATTGTTCATAATTCCCAATTAAAATACTCTCTCTCTCATACGACCAACCTATCCCAGTTAAATTTTTGTAAACTTCAAGATATTTTACCCAGTTACTATAAAAATGTAAGTCGCGAAAAGAGACATGCCCATATAATTAATCGGCATAGACAACCCATTGTAATAAAGCCTAGAATATATGTGAATTTCAATCCTCAGGATGAATTTGGAACAAATATTACTACTCAATACAATAATTGTCTTAAGGTTTTTAACAGGTAATAAATAATTACTTATTATTTAATTAATTTTATAGTTTTAGTTAAAACTTTTATGTGATTATTTGAATATAAATTTAATAATGATGGATTACTTTTCCCTAATGATTTATAATATCAGGCACTATGAACTGCTTCATATACAATTAATTTAAAAAGAAATAAATAGTCTTGGTATGTTACAGAATCCCCCCACTCCTGCCATATGATTGCTTCATTTTTAGTTGAACGACATCTTTTCATTTGATTAAAAATTGAAACAAGATTTGTTTCTTCATGTAAAATAGCGTTTTTTAAAATGTCATGTTTACTGATTGTCCAACAAGATATGAGACCTAAATTATAGTCACTTCCAAAAAATATAAAATACAATACTGTTAAACTAAATAGTTGTTGAGAATTTATATTTAATTTAACCATAATATGATTATAATTGTTTAATCCAATGTATGATTGTCCATTATATGGTGGGATAACCAACATAACACGATCATCCTCTCGAAGAATGTGCATTGCTGATATATCAGAGTCATTACTTATAATTATGTAACGGGAATTTTTATTTAAAATTTTATTAATAAAACGAAATAGAGTTATTTCACCCTCATTTCGTTGATCAAAAGGTAATGATTCAGTTGATAATAGAAATATGATATTAGGATGTTGAATGTCCATTTTTTTTTTATCATTGCAATTGTACATTTTTCTAAGGATAATTTTTCATGGGGAGAAAGAATGGAAAAGGGGTCAGATTTTTGTTGATTGCTACGATTTTTTGTAAAGAGAGACTTTCCATCCATAACAAAGTGTATTATCATATTATTACAAGTTCTTCCCTTATTATTAGTATTAGTATTATGATCATCATCATCATCGGTGTTATTGTTACTTAGTAAATTCATGAGAATATCACAATAGGCACAAATTATATTACATACTTTTTGGGCTGTAGCATTGATATCAATTGTTCCAACTTGTTTCCCTTTTATGGTATGTGCATGGAAAAAAACTGAACCATCAATCCCAATATATTTTAAATGGCTAAGACCTGAAGGAAAGAATTTCTTTAAATATTGATTTAGCTCTTTGTCATTTTGAACAGTTAACATTATCTTGGTATTAGTTAAACATTTGTTGAAGAAATGAAGACCCATAATATTGTATAAAAAATAAGCTTTTGTAAGTTCTTATATAATAGTTGAGATAAAAATATATAAATTATATTTTTAAATTAATGCTTCATTTCCAGAATCATCGGGTGAATGAAATAATAACCACCTCCAGAAGAAACATGTGAAAATGGACAAATTAAAAAAAAACAACTTTGTTTTGAAGAAGTCTTCTAAAGTACAAAATCTAGAGCCCCGGAAAAGTGTAACCAACTTAAGAAGGACAGGAGGCCCCATTGAAGACCGACAGACGGCCCAAGAAGACAGGAAGAAGTCTTCTAAAGAACAAAATCTAGAGCCCCGGAAAAGTGTAACCAACTTAAGAAGGACAGGAGGCCCCATTGAAGACCGACAGACGGCCCAAGAAGACAGGAGGAAGTCTTCTAAAGAACAAAATCTAGAGCCCCGGAAAAGTGTAACCAACTTAAGAAGGACAGAAGGCCCTATTGAAGACCGACAGACGGCCCAAGAAGACGGGAAGAAGTCTTCTAAAGTACAAAATCTAGAGCCCCGGAAAAGTGTAACCAACTTAAGAAGGACAGGAGGCCCCATTGAAGACCGACAGACGGCCCAAGAAGACGGGAAGAAGTCTTCTAAAGTACAAAATCTAGAGCCCCGGAAAAGTGTAACCAACTTAAGAAGGACAGAAGGCCCCATTGAAGACTGACAGACGTTCCAAGAAGACGGGAAGAAGTCTTCTAAAGAACAAAATCTAGAGCCCCGGAAAAGTGTAACCAACTTAAAAAGAACAGGAGGCCCCATTGAAGACCGACAGACGTCCCAAGAAGGTGGGAAGAAGCGAAAACGGACGTTTTCTAAAGAACAAAATCAAGAGGTAAATGAAGAAGCTAAACCAAAATCTGGAAATTTTAAAGAAAAGATTAATCCCAAAAATATCCAAGTAAAAGAAAAATATATTGGGTGTTGTTGTTTACATGATAAAGTTATATCAAGACAATTTGCTATTGTAGACGGAAGAATTAATATCCTAAATAACAGGTTGATTTTTATAAATGAAAGATTGGATATTGTTATGGAAAGTAATAGAGAACAAAACATTAAGAATATAAATACATTATTGAATAATATAAATGAGAAATTGTATATTTTGGAAAAAGAGAAAAAAGAATTAAGATCCTAAATATTATATGGGATAATTAATTTATATGAGAAATTGGATATTTTGAAAGTCAGAGAGATTTACATTATTAGATGGGTAGTAGTATATAGTATAAAAGAAGTATGTATATGAACCATTAACACAAAGAGGAGCTGAAGAATAAGTAACAAAAATGGTTGAAATATATGAAATAATACCTAATTCTGAAATAGATAATTTTACTTCTATGTTTCTTACACCAGAATTAAAGGATAGATTTATGAACAAATATTCTTCAATGATCAATTTTGATATGTGTATTAGAGATATGGTATGGGAGTTATGTGCTACCCCACTTATTCCAACTTATGTCCAAAAAGAAATTGAAGATTTGTTGTTAACAAAAGCCATTAAAGAAAAATATATAAATAATACTGATTTAAAATTTATTCTTCGTATAAAAGACCAAACAATTGAAACGGATAAAAAAGTTTATATTAAGGTTGAGGAATTTACCCATTTTTTATGGAATAAAGTCAAAATTCAAATACATTTTGAAATGATAAGTTACCAACGACATCTATGCCAAGAAATTTATCAAAAGATGAGTAACGAACTAGATTATTTTTTCTTACACCCCAATATTATTGGTGCATATGAATTAAATAAATTATCACTTGTAGCATCTTTAGCTTACACACTACAGAATCTACATAAAATGTCTTGGCATGCATCCAGTTTTCAATTTATAAACGACCACAAAAAAGAGATTAAGTATTATCCTCAAATTGTAAATGGTATTAAACAAGAAATGTCTAATTCTTGGCTTTATATGAGTTTACTTAATGAGATGGTATATAAATGTAACCATAAATATAATGGTCAAATAAATGTTGTTTCCCTTAGAAATTTAGCCAAGTTCTCTAAAAAAACACTTGCTAATTATACAGAAGAAGAAAAAATAATTATTTTGAAAATAGTTAAAGATATTAAAAAACAAACAATGTCAGAGTGTTCATGGTTTTGTTTAGGGTTACTTGATTCATTATGTATGTAGTTTGTTATATGTTCTATTTTTAGTCCATTTTGTAATTGTTATAAATATAACATAATAAAATATATAGCTGTTTTATTTGTTATTTTGTTACCCAAAGATCAGAAATATAAAAAAAATATTAAAAAAATAGAGAATGTTTATATGTCAAAAAGAAGTTAATTCCTTAAAAGAATGTGCTTTCAGTTATATGCCTTTTTCCTATGAAAGTTGGTCGTGGAGTATTAATAATTCCTCAGAGAATAATTCAAAATTTGATGAATATTATTACCTTCCACTACATGACAATAAAGGATTTTATCAAATTGTTACCATGTTTCTCAAATATTGTAGCCAAATATATAATTCACTCTCTAATGATAAAAACCATAATCATAATGAATATATAGCAGGAAGATGCCGACTACGCCAATTACCAGGACTCTTGCTCTTAGGTTATGATACCTTCCAAAGAAAGAAAGGTATAGTATCTTTCTCATTTTTCACCAGTGATTTGCCATGCTCTTGGGTTATTCCAACCTCGATTTCTAATTTTTCTGAAATTGTTACCAATCCAGGTTGGATTGCAACTACAATGCTAAAACCTAAAATACCACCTGTTTTTAATTTACCCCACCCTATTAGTATCTTCAGTCTTGCTGACAGTGGTTTAGTAGTAGCTTATCATTGGTCATCTATTCTCTTTTTGCTCTTAAAACCCATATTGGTGATACCTTCTTCTCAGATTCAATCTAAAAATCTAAAGGGTAAGTGGGATCCACATCAATTAGTAAATAAAAGTAAAAAATATCTTAATGATAAAGAAGCAAGTTTAAAACTTCTCGGTTCTCATTATATCATTCAATATTTTCCCAAGTCTCATCTTAATGAAAATACATTTTCTATTGCAGTCTTTCACTCAAAGCATTTACCGATCAACCAAGAACTACAACACGATTCATTTCAACCCTCAGATTTCATGAAATCCCTCATTTGGGGTATTTCTCTTCTACAACTGAGTCAAGAAAGTCTGAAATAAATAATGGCAACAAGTTCTTATTCCTCTCTACCACATCCTCCTCCTCCTCCTTATTCAATCATAAAACTGCAAAGTAGTGATGGTGATATTTTTGAAGTAGAATATGATATTATCAGAGAGTGGTGTTATAAAAACCATTTTAAATGATTTGAGTGATGATACCAATGATGAAGCTATTCCTCTTCCAAATGTAAACACTATTATTTAAAAAAAAATAATTGAATGGTGTGGTTACCATCACAATAATAATGATAGTTCTATAATGTCATTTTCAAAATGGGATTTTGATTTTTTTGAACAAGATACATTGTTGCCAATAATTTTGGCAGCTGATTACTTAAATATTAAAGATCTAACTGACAAAGGAATCAAAATGTTTGCCAATATTATTAAAAAATTGACAGTAGAAGAAATCAGAGAAATATTTCATATAACTAACGATTTGACACCTGAAGAAGAAGAAATTATTAAAGAAACTAACTGGTGTAAATTTATATAATTATAAGACCAGAAAGGATGTAAAGAATAATTACTGTGGAGTTCGTAAACCGTAGACTTTTTATTAATGGTTAATGAAGGCAGAGGACATGACCTCTTGGGTGTTAGTAATAATTAGATGCTAGAAATTAGGTTTTGAAGATTTACTTTAAGGAGAAAATACAAGATTTGATAATAGCTGTTGATATGTATTAATTAGATCCATATTAAATGATTATAGTAAGTAACAAACAGTACACTGATGAGGAAACATTATCATTATAACATTATATAGTCTGTTGATATGCATACTCCTTTTTCTTCTTATAATTATTCTCTAAATATTCATTATATTTTTGAATACACCAATCATATGACATCAAATATACATAATATATTATCATTAACAAAACAAAAGAAGTTATTGAATAATGTAAGATAATAATAAAATATTCATCATTATTATCATTTATTACATTTTCACTAACTTCTACTGAGAATGTACTCTGTTCCGTTAACACCAAAGTGGTATTTTCGTAAATTACCATTTTTAATTACTTATTTGGAAAGACTAAGGAGACTCAGGGGTAGGTAGGAACTTGTGTTAATCTCCTTTCCCATACAACTCCTTTATATAGCTATCAAACAAATATATATCATTATTATTTTTTATTTATAGGCAGGTACACTATTTTTCGGGTAATCATTATTTGTTTATGTTGTAATTTATGGAAAACAATTTGACACTTTTTTTTTTTGGGGGGGGGGGTTAAATGTATTATATATATATAGAGAGAGAAGCTATATCCTAACTTATTGTATATGATTTTGGTGCAGGGTGACGACCACTATCATTGTCCATGATTAGAGGTAATCACACACAGGAGCCTAATGTAGAAAGATGTAACCAGAATGAAGCTAATATTGCCGAAGTTTCACTGAAAGGAGAGAGCGTGGAGAATAAGGCGGAGAGTTTAGCCAAGTATATTGTGTTTTCACTGATGGAGAAGACAAAGGTGACAACTAATGATAAAGTTGAAGAAACACTCCTCAGATGTATCAAGACGATGGTGCACAGTCACGAAAAACAATTTAAGGGAATATTTAAAAAATTGGACATTACTCATGACACTGGATATGTGACATTTGTTGGAGTTTTCAATGAACTATTTGAAGGTGAAAAGATGGCTATTACTTGGGGCAGGATAATTGCACTATATGCTTTTGGTGGACAGATGGTTTTGTATTGCAAAGACAAAAATATGGAGGACTTGAGCGAAAAAATAGCAACATTTATGAGCAAATATGCCAGTGAAATAGTGGCACCATTTGTTTTGAGAGCTGGTGGATGGATAAAAATATGTGAAGAATTTCCAGCAGAAGAAGGTGATACGTTGCTGGTTTAGATATCATTGTCCCTGCAGGTGTATAAAGCCTCTCTCTCTCTCTCTCTCTCTCTCTCTATAGAAGAAAATTATAAAATTGAAAATTATTGGCTACATGGCCATGTATGATATATAAGACAACCCTCAACCTTATATTCCTTATATTAGTTCTCCACTGTGAAGGGAAGAGACCTCGCTTAGAGCTCGTATATATACTATATATATATATATATATATATATATATATATATATATATATATATATATATATATATATATATATATATATATATATATATATATATATATATATATATATATATATATATATATATGTAAAAGTGTAAAAAGTATTATTAAAACATATAGTTTTTCATTTCAACAGATATCATTAATCTTTATGGACACTCAGAGTTTCAGTGCTGGAATAGAAACTTTTCTACAAATGGGGAACAGGAACCTCTAGTCATGGATGAGGTAAAAAAAAAAAATTAAAAAAAAAAATTAACTCTATATCATCATCTGAGACTCCTCATTACAAATTTTCATAAGATTGTGATTTGTCATAAGATTGTGATTTTTTATTTTTTTTGTCATCTTATAAGGTAAATGTGGTACGATTTGATATGAGATTACAATTCGAGGGGGACAGCAAGGACCAACACTCCCGAGGCACAGAGCGCCGGTGCAGGTGCAGTAGGCGCAGCAAAGACCAGCACTCCCGAGGTACAGAACATCGGCGTAGCAAAGACCAACACTCTCGAGGCACAGAGCGACAGCGCAGCAGGCGCAGCAAAGACCAACACTCCCGAGGCACAGAGCGACAGCGCAGCAGGCGCAGTAAAGACCAACACTCCCAAGGCATAGAGCGACAGCGCAGCAGACGCAGCAAAGACCAGCACTCCCGAGGCAGAGAATGGAGGTGCAGTAAAGACCAGCACTCCCGAGGCGGAGAATGGAGGCGCAGTAAAGACCAGCACTCCCGAGGCGGAGAATGGAGGCGGAGTAAAGACCAGCACTCCCTAGGCGGAGAATGGAGGCGGAGTAAAGACCAGCACTCCCGAGGCGGAGAATGGAGGCGCAGTAAAGACCAGCACTCCCGAGGCAAAGACCAGCACTCCCGAGGCAAAGACCAGCACTCCCAAGGCAAAGACCAGCACTCTCGAGGTGGAGAATGGAGGCTCAGTAAAGACTGTCACCTCCTTGAGTTATCACAGAGTAGCGGCACTCCAAAGACCAACTTCAATCATGCTGCTCTTACACCACCACCTGTGCTGACCTGATGCTAGGAGAAAGAGGAAGGGTTGAATTGTACTTACCTCAGTACACGCATGAGGTTTCAGCAGGTGAACACCTTTCTGTTGTAGTTCTGAAATAATTTTAAAAATAATATAATCACGTGATACGACTCCTTTTGAATTTTAATTTATTCCTAGATATTATTTTCACTCTTAAGGTTTTCTTTATAGTTAAAAATGAATAATAATAATAATAATAATAATAATAACCTCTTTAAAAAAAAGAGAAAGAGGAAAAAGAAAAAATTGAAAATTTTGTCTCAATGGCCTATTTCCCATCAAAAGGAGGAATTTACAGTCCCAGTGAAAATGAAGAATCTAATAATAAAATTAGAAAAAACAAAACAGCTGCAACAGAATCTAAACCAACACCAACACCAACACCAAGAACAACTAGTGAAAGAAAAAGTGAACAAAATCGAAGAAAATCTCAACAACAACAACAACAACGACGATACCGCATACCATTTGTCAAAACAGCAGGTGGACTCTTACCCTCTAGTGACGCATATCGTGTAAACCGAGATGGTCACATTAAAAACGAGAAAAATCACTTTAATAGGGATGTTTATATTGATGATTATGATTTAGAGGAAAGAACGCGAATAGCTAGAGTTGAAAGACGTTTACAGTATATTGAGGAGTGTTTAGGTAAGAGTAACATCATTAAAGCTGAACCAATAACAGCTTTAATTTATACACATGAAAGTGCTCAATTTATTATAAATAAAGTTTATCATAACTGGATTAGATTTATGGGACATGTGGCTCAGCAACTTATGTCTAGAACAATTGAAAATTTGTTTGGAGCTGCTGATCAATATTTGTTTGAGGGTTGGTTTGAAATTCAAAAAAATTTAAGATCACCCCCACTAAATTATCATTTTATCAACTATAAGGAAAATGTATTAGAAGTAAATAAGGAAATTTTGAATTTGGCATTAGAAGGTGATAGAGATCAAAATGGTAAACTCCTCTATCCTCAAGATTGTGAGTATATTAATCTTTATTTGGACAATACTACTAATAATGTGTATATTTTTTATTCAATAAATGAATTAATAAACATATATAAAACAAAAACAGATGATGATAAAAATTATATAAACAAGGATAATGATCGGTCTCTTGTAAGTGGCCTAGATGCTTATAGTTTGGTTATGCCTGGAGCTGATAAACGATATAAGGTGTTAGGTTCCCATCGTATTTTATATAATACATTTGTAAATATGTCTAATGGAGAAATGTTCAACACTAGTCTAAATGGAATGGGAATGTCAGCTCTTAACGTCTGTGTTATTATTGTTCATGCCATGATTCATTTAAAATGTTTACTTGATAAAAATATACTTCCCACTGAGAAAATGCGACACTCTAACAAACATTTCATTGAAGAAGTAATAAAACATGTTCCTTCCACATTATTCGGGCATCACATGTTACCAATTGTTACCTTCAAAGACCAATAAAAAAACAATTTAATTAATTTTTAAAAAATAAGAAAACAATGTCGTGGAATATGACTACTAAGCCACTTTTATCATATTTTCCTTCTGATATAACTAGTGATACTAATGTAATTATTACAACTAGTGACACTACGTCAACAATAACAACAACAACAACAACAACTACATCCACTGCAACATCTACAATTACTACTGATATATTGTCACCAATAAACAATGATGACAATAATAATAATAATAATGATGATAATATTAATAATTATTTTAACAGTAAACAAATGTTAGATACTGAAGATTTTACTCAAGATATGTTTTTTTATAAATATGTACGATATCTTAACGAGGAAAAAAGAGCACCAGCTCTTCTTGTTTTTGATTTCGATAATACATTAGCCATATATGATGAACAACAACATTTACAACTGAATTTGTCAGATAGTTTTCCCTCAGTATATACACGGCCATTTTTATATGAGATGTTAAATTATATGAAAGCCACCAACAAACACAATATTCTTATTTTATGGACAGCAGGAAAACGATCATATATTCAAAATGTTTTAACTTTATTGAACATGTGTCAATATTGTACACATATTTTAACGTATTATGACTGTGTTTTATCTAAAAATAAATATGGTGTTAGTAAGTCATATAAATATATTGTCAATAAATACCCTAAATATTCAGATATGAGAGCCATACTGATAGATAACTGGGCTGTTTATAATGCTTTGGGAAGGAAAAGAAAGAGTTATAAGACAAATTATGATGATGGAATAGTCAAACAGCAATACAGTCGACTGATATCTATCAAACCTTATACCATATATGACGTGGTGAAAGAATTTGGGGCTTTCAATATACCCCCTCATCAAATAAATTATATTGATATGTTCATTCGTTCTAAAGGCTTAAACGGCAAAACCAATAATAATTATAATCATAATAATGGAACAGATTCATCCACACCAGGAAAATTAGACCAGTACCCATCATATGGGGACACAGCTCTCTTATCCTTAATATGTTTCTGTGAAAGAGAAATCTTTGGGATAGTAGCAACTCCGACTATACAAAACAAAAGAAGTATAAACAGTGACTACTATATTATTATGCTTGAAAACGATCAGTTATCATTGATAAATAGAAACAAGGTAGAAAATAGTAATATGATCAGAAGTAGACAATGCCGTCCCCTTATATGGATACAAATTTCAACTTAATGATGGTAGTACTATTAATATCTATTTTATATTTCTATAAGTTTGATTAAGTAGGTACTCGTGGGATTATGCCTGAAAGCTTCTAAGGCAGAATCCCGGCTGGAGAAGCAACAATATGGTGTTCAGCTGACATTGGAATGGTCAAAGAGCGATTGGTTTGTAACCCTAGGACTCAATGATCATTAGTCATCTTGTGTTAATTCATCATCATCATCATCATTCATTCCATACGTTTTTATTTCGGATATGATTTTTTCTATTAATTCAAGTTGGTTATTTAACATTAATTCTTGTTCATGTATAGTGTCAATAGTTGAAAGGTTAACCCTTTTCCATAATTCATTTTTACTTTCCTCTGTTTTTCTGTAAATTTCTTCAATGTTGTTTTTATAAATTTCTTGAGAGTTTTTTAGTTGCCATTGATAATGTTCATGTAACTGTTGTATACAAAATTTATTATTGTTTTCCAATTGGTTTACATTATTTTGAAATGTGTTTTGAATTTCATTTATTTTTGAATTAGAGATTGTATTCATATTTACACAACTTTTTATGAGTTCATTCATGCGTTTGCATAACAGAAAACAAAGGTAAATCAATTGAGTGTAGATTGAAAATGGTGTATAAAGATGACTACGTTCAAGGGCAAATAGAAACTGTTCAAATAATTTATATACACCAAAAATTCTGTCCATGAGATTGGGTTCATCCATATTTTCGTTTTCAAGTTCATTGATTGCACAATGTATAAGGTTGGTTAGTAGATCGTTAATGAGGGATGAACCTACTATTTGGTCAATATTATCGGTATTTTTAAAGAATTCATTTAATTTTTGAAGATTTTCTTTCGGTTTAAATTCTTTCATATCATTTTTCTTATCTTCTTGTAATGCTAATTTGAACAGCGTTGAACATATTATCAAAGGAAATGGGTTTAGTCTCTCTGGACTATTTTCATTTTCGGGTATAATTTTAATTTCATTTACAAAGAGTGTTTTTAGAATAGATTTTTCAAAGTCTAAATAAATTTGAAAAGCTTTTTTATATTTTTTATTTTTAAGGGCATCATTAAGATTAATAATATCCAAGGTTGATTTTGAAGTCATTTTTTTTATTTTATTTTACTTTGTTAATTTGGTTGTTTTATGGACTCAATAAACTCGTTGTGATCTTTCATTTCAGCCAAAAAATTTATATTATGGGTAATATTCCCTAGAGAATTTTTAGAAATGAAGTTTGTGCCAGTATCTCGAGCTAATATATTTGGTAAAAATGTTGCCATATTCTTTAAAACTAATTTTTCATTACTGCATATATTTGTAAGGGAAATGAATCCTATATGAGATGAATAAGCAGTATTAGGAGGGGTTGTTACTAATATCCTAATCATACATTCTCCATTGGATTCGTCAGTGGAAATATCAATATTTGAATTTTTTTCCGGTTTCAAGTTAATATCTAATATTTTACTAGGGTACATTCCCATTGCAATATCGAGAATGGAAACATCATTAATGTTATTTACCACATCCACATTTAGATCATCATTAAATGTATTGAAATACCGTTTTAAATTATCAGTATTTGAAGTTAAATGACTTTGATACGTTTTAACCATAGGTTTCTCAGTTGCAATATGAGACAGATAAGAAAATTTGGTCTCATGTATAAAAGAAGGGGGATGAATATCTATAGGTCTAACAGGATTTTTGAGCTGTTGTAATACATTGGGTGAACTGGTATTGGTTTGGGTGGATATTTTAGGTTTAAGAGCTCGTTTTAATTGTATACATTCAGTGGATTGATTTTTGGTAGTAGTTGTAGTAAAAATAGCTCTTCCTTGTCTGTTAACAATAAGAATGTTATGCATCGTGAAGATACATCGACCATTGAGAGGCGGTAATTCTTTAAGATCATCGAGGGAGTCAGAAAGAGCAATTGCTATAGCTATATAATCATGAGTCCTATGTGTCGATAATGGTTCACAGTATGACAATCGATTATTTCTTATTTGTAAGAGTCGTTGCTGAGATTTAATTAACTGAGCATAATAAATACTCATTATATTGTTAATATCAAAGATTTTTAAATCCACTGAATTCAAATCATCATTTTTTATAACTTTAATAAATCGTGAAGAAGGAGGAGCGCTTATTCCCTTTTCATTGTCATTCCATTGTTCGTTTTTTAATGGACGTTTATAGTAACCGTTTTCCAAAGGATATGGGAGACTTTCTACAAATTTTGTATAAATTTTAGTTAAATCATCAACATTTATTTCATTTATTTCGTCTATTATTTCTTTAGTGTTAACCCAAACAATTTTAATATTTTGATCTATGAGATTTGATGGCATAGCTAAAATTTGTAACAAAATGTTGGGATTGGGTAAGATAACATTACCAGGGAAGAAAGATATGTTCTGTGTTTGTTTAATTTGGGGATAAATTTTGTAATTAATACCGAAACTAGATAGAGCATGCCAGAAATATCCTAAATTATAGGTGTGTATTCCAATGTTATTATGACACATTTCATTATAATGAAAATCATTTAAAGTTTCCCGAAAGATTAAACCCATTTTCACATACAAACATGGTTGGCATATGGCAGATAAACTTATATAGGTATTGGATTTGGATAATTTTTCTTGGGCTTTCATATAGAGTTGTTCAAGTTGAAGTAAATAATAATCTTTATCTTCTGTTTTTACATTAGGTAAAATTGCATGTTTACAAATACATTGAGTACCTATCATATTTATTTGTTCTCTAATCATCGTTCTAATTAAATTATGTTAGGGTGAATCATCATTAATTTTAGAAATGATATTAATGACATCAGAATTAACTATGGGATTTTTTATTGAAAGTGATGATGTCGGTGATTGAGGTAAAGATGAAGACATTTATTTACTTTTTTATTTTAGTTTATAATAAAAAATATATGAAAATATGAATAGTCCTGTAGGGATTCCAAATACAACCAATCCTGTACAATCACCAAACCCACCATCAAACCCACCACCAACACCACCAGCACAAAACCAACAAACAAACACCATAACACAACAATCAGTAGTTGGTCTAACTCTGAATTCATCTATAACATCAATAATGGCCAATCCAAAAGTTAATCCAGAAATATCTGAAGTTCTTTCCAAAATTCAAGATATGACTAGATATATCAGTGACCCTAACCAACGTGCTTCTTTCATAAAAGCTTTGGGTCAACAGTTAAATATGATAGGTAATTCTTCTAAATGTGTTTGTATTCACGCTCTATTTCCTGACCTAAAATATGAAGAAAAAGATTATCATTTACAACAAATTGAAGATTTGTATAGAAAAGCACGGGAAAAACCAGTACATAATATTTATAAAAGTTTGTCTGCTATATGTCCACCCTGTTTATATCTAAAAATGGGTTTGTTATCAACAGACGTGGTGAAAGATTTTAAAGACTCATTTTGTTCCAACAAAACTGGGCCTCATAAAACTTATAATTTAGGACCAATGGCTCATGTCTTAACAAGTTATAATGTTAATCAAAAAGTCTATCCTAACATGCAAAATGCTATGAATATATCTTTTCATCCAGGTAATATTCTAATCCCTGATTCAAAAATCTTTTTACAGATGTTAGCTATGCCATCAAATCTCATAGATCAGGGGGTTAAAGTAATTTGGGTTGATACAGAGGAAACTGTTCCTTGCAATAATAATAACATTAAAGACCAATTGGAATGTTATGAAAAGTTTATGAAGGCTCTCCCTGCTTCTCTTGATAATGGTTATTACAAAGGTGAGCCTATACCAACTGACAAGAATAAATTAATAACTTCTCCACCTCATAAATTTGTTAAAGCAGCTAAAGGTGAAGAAAATTTAGTTTTACTAAAAATTTTTGATGTAAATTCAGTTTTAAACATATATTATTCCCAACTAATTCAATCACAGCGACGTTTACAAGTGAAAACTATAACAGATAATGATGGAAGTAGATTATATTTGAATCGAACCAATTTTGCTTGTTATGAACCCTTGTCCACACATCGAATACATGATTTTCTAGCCATAGCGGTTGCCCTCTCGAATAATCCGGAAGATCTTAAAAAATACCCTCCACTCAATAATGAGTGTATCACTACTCCACATAATATTCTCATCATTAATAATAAAGGGAAGGCCGTGTTTACTGACAGTACTGAACCTAAATCAACTACAGCCTGTGAAAAATTGAAACGAGGACTTAAAGATGGTACTAAATATCCACCTCATAAACGATTTGTAAATACAGCACATACCATGACACCTAATACAAATCTCAAACCTGGAGATCCTATTAAACCAGACAGTTTTCCTGACTTAAATACTACCACTTCTCCTGATCTCGCTGATATTGCTATGGAGAAACATATTAATGATTCGGAAATGTTTCGTAAGAATTTAAAAGCAAATATAGACAATTTGAAAAATTACTTTTCAGAGTTTAATGATGACCTGAATAAACCTGTTGATATAAATAATGTTAATTATTCTATTTTTGATATTGCCATTGGAATGTCTCCCTCAAAAATACTCGATATCAATCATAATCTTGCAGGTGAAAAACCCAATGGTATTAATATATTTTCAGACTATCCCGAAAATGGCACAAATATTCTTGAAATAGCATCGCCTAATGTAGTATATTTAGATCAAATCGGTTTTGTTACTCTCAAGAGCCTATGTTCTAATGAGATGTTAGTATTAAAAAATACCATTGCCTATTTGCAAAATATTATGAATCGCAGTGTTGGGGTATTTAGGAAATTTGAAGTAACACCGGGAAACAACATTACAACTCTTCAACCTAATTATTTAGTACAAATACGAGATCCTTCTGAATATCTTCAAGTTGTTGATAAAACTATAAAAGCAGATACATCCATCCCCAACTTCCAAATAGAACCTCCTAATGATGTACATCATATACCACAAGATTTGTGGGATTCAATGTCATTTAATCAGTATGTAAATTTGTATACCCCACCTAAAACACAAGGATGTATATGGTAATTTATATTATAATTAAAACTTTTCAATTATATTAATAATTTAATATAATGTTTGTTTATTGGCAATTACCCAAAATACTTAGTTGTTGTTTTTTATTTTTTATGAATTACCCTCTAATATTTTTTTTGTTTTGGTTATTATAAAAAAAATTAACATTTATATATTTGTTGTTGGTATTTGTTTACTAATTATTTTATTTTTAATGTGGATGAGAATCCAATCCACAAACAGCGACACCATCTCTCCACAATCAGAAGATGTCAGTGCCACCCTCCCAACAGCACGTGCCACTGTCACCACCTCCACCAGCACTCCAGCTGCTAAGGACAGCGGTGCCACTGTCACCACCTCCACCTCCATCAGCACTCCAGCTGCTAACGACAGCGGTGCCACTGTCACCACCTCCACCAGCACTCCAGCTGCTAACGACAGCAGTGCCACTGTCACCACCTCCACCTCCACCAGCACTCCAGCTGCTAACGACAGCGGTGCCACTGTCACCACCTCCACCAGCACTCCAGCTGATAACGACAGCGGTGCCACTGTCACCACCTCCACCTCCACCAGCACTCCAGCTTCTAACGCATAATTGATATTCCCACAATTTTTTTAATAAATGGCTAAGAATTATTGAACATTGAGAGGTTTCGTTTAGCATATTATAAAAAAATAATAATAGACATATGTAGCAGCCAGAAAGCCACACCTGGACCACTATGCTAGGCCCGACCTGCCCAACGAGGCAAGTTCCCCTGAATCTATATATTTTTCCAATTTTCCTCTATGAAGTGATAAATCTGTCCATTTCACCATACACAAGTTAATTAGGTTAGGGGCTAGGTTAGGTTCGGTCATATATCTATGTTAGTTTTAACTCAAATTTCCAATAATCAACCCATACATAATGAAATGGACAGATTCATCACTTCACAAGAAAAAAAAATTGAAAAAAATATAAATTCATGAAAACTCGGCCCATCAGGCAAATCGGGCCTTGCACAGCAGGCCAAATACAACGTTCTGGCAACCAGGCACGACATATATATATATATATATATATATATATAATCTTTGGACAACACCCACCAGTGGGACTCGAACCCAGAAAGCACAACTACCTTCCAGTAGCTGGCATAACTAGTATGCTTTAACCCACTACGCCATCAGACCTTACAAAAGAAGTAGATAGTTCGAGATATATATATCTCAAACATCTCTACCTCCCGAAGGCACCAGATGAGTGAGGGGTCAGTCTGCATTTTTCGTCAAGCCACTGTCAATGTGAGAGAACTCGTGTCCAGCTTATAAGCCTATACTTGCATAAACCACAAGTGAAGATAAACAATCTTTGGACAACACCCACCAGTGGGACTCGAACCCAGAAAGCACAACTACCTTCCAGTAGCTGGCATAACTAGTATGCTTTAACCCACTACGCCATCAGACCTTACAAAAGAAGTAGATAGTTCGAGATATATATATCTCAAACATCTCTACCTCCCGAAGGCACCAGATGAGTGAGGGGTCAGTCTGCATTTTTCGTCAAGCCACTGTCAATGTGAGAGAACTCGTGTCCAGCTTATAAGCCTATACTTGCATAAACCACAAGTGAAGATAAACAATCTTTGGACAACACCCACCAGTGGGACTCGAACCCAGAAAGCACAACTACCTTCCAGTAGCTGGCATAACTAGTATGCTTTAACCCACTACGCCATCAGACCTTACAAAAGAAGTAGATAGTTCGAGATATATATATCTCAAACATCTCTACCTCCCGAAGGCACCAGATGAGTGAGGGGTCAGTCTGCATTTTTCGTCAAGCCACTGTCAATGTGAGAGAACTCGTGTCCAGCTTATAAGCCTATACTTGCATAAACCACAAGTGAAGATAAACAATCTTTGGACAACACCCACCAGTGGGACTCGAACCCAGAAAGCACAACTACCTTCCAGTAGCTGGCATAACTAGTATGCTTTAACCCACTACGCCATCAGACCTTACAAAAGAAGTAGATAGTTCGAGATATATATATCTCAAACATCTCTACCTCCCGAAGGCACCAGATGAGTGAGGGGTCAGTCTGCATTTTTCGTCAAGCCACTGTCAATGTGAGAGAACTCGTGTCCAGCTTATAAGCCTATACTTGCATAAACCACAAGTGAAGATAAACAATCTTTGGACAACACCCACCAGTGGGACTCGAACCCAGAAAGCACAACTACCTTCCAGTAGCTGGCATAACTAGTATGCTTTAACCCACTACGCCATCAGACCTTACAAAAGAAGTAGATAGTTCGAGATATATATATCTCAAACATCTCTACCTCCCGAAGGCACCAGATGAGTGAGGGGTCAGTCTGCATTTTTCGTCAAGCCACTGTCAATGTGAGAGAACTCGTGTCCAGCTTATAAGCCTATACTTGCATAAACCACAAGTGAAGATAAACAATCTTTGGACAACACCCACCAGTGGGACTCGAACCCAGAAAGCACAACTACCTTCCAGTTGCTGGCATAACTAGTATGCTTTAACCCACTACGCCATCAGACCTTACAAAAGAAGTAGATAGTTCGAGATATATATATCTCAAACATCTCTACCTCCCGAAGGCACCAGATGAGTGAGGGGTCAGTCTGCATTTTTCGTCAAGCCACTGTCAATGTGAGAGAACTCGTGTCCAGCTTATAAGCCTATACTTGCATAAACCACAAGTGAAGATAAACAATCTTTGGACAACACCCACCAGTGGGACTCGAACCCAGAAAGCACAACTACCTTCCAGTAGCTGGCATAACTAGTATGCTTTAACCCACTACGCCATCAGACCTTACAAAAGAAGTAGATAGTTCGAGATATATATATCTCAAACATCTCTACCTCCCGAAGGCACCAGATGAGTGAGGGGTCAGTCTGCATTTTTCGTCAAGCCACTGTCAATGTGAGAGAACTCGTGTCCAGCTTATAAGCCTATACTTGCATAAACCACAAGTGAAGATAAACAATCTTTGGACAACACCCACCAGTGGGACTCGAACCCAGAAAGCACAACTACCTTCTAGTAGCTGGCATAACTAGTATGCTTTAACCCACTACGCCATCAGACCTTACAAAAGAAGTAGATAGTTCGAGATATATATATCTCAAACATCTCTACCTCCCGAAGGCACCAGATGAGTGAGGGGTCAGTCTGCATTTTTCGTCAAGCCACTGTCAATGTGAGAGAACTCGTGTCCAGCTTATAAGCCTATACTTGCATAAACCACAAGTGAAGATAAACAATCTTTGGACAACACCCACCAGTGGGACTCGAACCCAGAAAGCACAACTACCTTCCAGTAGCTGGCATAACTAGTATGCTTTAACCCACTACGCCATCAGACCTTACAAAAGGTGGGTGTTGTCCAAAGATTGTTTATCTTCACTTGTGGTTTATGCAAGTATAGGCTTATAAGCTGGACACGAGTTCTCTCACATTGACAGTGGCTTGACGAAAAATGCAGACTGACCCCTCACTCATCTGGTGCCTTCGGGAGGTAGAGATGTTTGAGATATATATATCTCGAACTATCTACTTCTTTTGTAAGGTCTGATGGCGTAGTGGGTTAAAGCATACTAGTTATGCCAGCTACTGGAAGGTAGTTGTGCTTTCTGGGTTCGAGTCCCACTGGTGGGTGTTGTCCAAAGATTGTTTATCTTCACTTGTGGTTTATGCAAGTATAGGCTTATAAGCTGGACACGAGTTCTCTCACATTGACAGTGGCTTGACGAAAAATGCAGACTGACCCCTCACTCATCTGGTGCCTTCGGGAGGTAGAGATGTTTGAGATATATATATCTCGAACTATCTACTTCTTTTGTAAGGTCTGATGGCGTAGTGGGTTAAAGCATACTAGTTATGCCAGCTACTGGAAGGTAGTTGTGCTTTCTGGGTTCGAGTCCCACTGGTGGGTGTTGTCCAAAGATTGTTTATCTTCACTTGTGGTTTATGCAAGTATAGGCTTATAAGCTGGACACGAGTTCTCTCACATTGACAGTGGCTTGACGAAAAATGCAGACTGACCCCTCACTCATCTGGTGCCTTCGGGAGGTAGAGATGTTTGAGATATATATATCTCGAACTATCTACTTCTTTTGTAAGGTCTGATGGCGTAGTGGGTTAAAGCATACTAGTTATGCCAGCTACTGGAAGGTAGTTGTGCTTTCTGGGTTCGAGTCCCACTGGTGGGTGTTGTCCAAAGATTGTTTATCTTCACTTGTGGTTTATGCAAGTATAGGCTTATAAGCTGGACACGAGTTCTCTCACATTGACAGTGGCTTGACGAAAAATGCAGACTGACCCCTCACTCATCTGGTGCCTTCGGGAGGTAGAGATGTTTGAGATATATATATCTCGAACTATCTACTTCTTTTGTAAGGTCTGATGGCATAGTGGGTTAAAGCATACTAGTTATGCCAGCTACTGGAAGGTAGTTGTGCTTTCTGGGTTCGAGTCCCACTGGTGGGTGTTGTCCAAAGATTGTTTATCTTCACTTGTGGTTTATGCAAGTATAGGCTTATAAGCTGGACACGAGTTCTCTCACATTGACAGTGGCTTGACGAAAAATGCAGACTGACCCCTCACTCATCTGGTGCCTTCGGGAGGTAGAGATGTTTGAGATATATATATCTCGAACTATCTACTTCTTTTGTAAGGTCTGATGGCGTAGTGGGTTAAAGCATACTAGTTATGCCAGCTACTGGAAGGTAGTTGTGCTTTCTGGGTTCGAGTCCCACTGGTGGGTGTTGTCCAAAGATTGTTTATCTTCACTTGTGGTTTATGCAAGTATAGGCTTATAAGCTGGACACGAGTTCTCTCACATTGACAGTGGCTTGACGAAAAATGCAGACTGACCCCTCACTCATCTGGTGCCTTCGGGAGGTAGAGATGTTTGAGATATATATATCTCGAACTATCTACTTCTTTTGTAAGGTCTGATGGCGTAGTGGGTTAAAGCATACTAGTTATGCCAGCTACTGGAAGGTAGTTGTGCTTTCTGGGTTCGAGTCCCACTGGTGGGTGTTGTCCAAAGATTGTTTATCTTCACTTGTGGTTTATGCAAGTATAGGCTTATAAGCTGGACACGAGTTCTCTCACATTGACAGTGGCTTGACGAAAAATGCAGACTGACCCCTCACTCATCTGGTGCCTTCGGGAGGTAGAGATGTTTGAGATATATATATCTCGAACTATCTACTTCTTTTGTAAGGTCTGATGGCGTAGTGGGTTAAAGCATACTAGTTATGCCAGCTACTGGAAGGTAGTTGTGCTTTCTGGGTTCGAGTCCCACTGGTGGGTGTTGTCCAAAGATTGTTTATCTTCACTTGTGGTTTATGCAAGTATAGGCTTATAAGCTGGACACGAGTTCTCTCACATTGACAGTGGCTTGACGAAAAATGCAGACTGACCCCTCACTCATCTGGTGCCTTCGGGAGGTAGAGATGTTTGAGATATATATATCTCGAACTATCTACTTCTTTTGTAAGGTCTGATGGCGTAGTGGGTTAAAGCATACTAGTTATGCCAGCTACTGGAAGGTAGTTGTGCTTTCTGGGTTCGAGTCCCACTGGTGGGTGTTGTCCAAAGATTGTTTATCTTCACTTGTGGTTTATGCAAGTATAGGCTTATAAGCTGGACACGAGTTCTCTCACATTGACAGTGGCTTGACGAAAAATGCAGACTGACCCCTCACTCATCTGGTGCCTTCGGGAGGTAGAGATGTTTGAGATATATATATCTCGAAATATCTACTTCTTTTGTAAGGTCTGATGGCGTAGTGGGTTAAAGCATACTAGTTATGCCAGCTACTGGAAGGTAGTTGTGCTTTCTGGGTTCGAGTCCCACTGGTGGGTGTTGTCCAAAGATTGTTTATCTTCACTTGTGGTTTATGCAAGTATAGGCTTATATATATATATATATATATATATATATATATGTCGTACCTAGTAGCCAGAACGCACTTCTCAGCCTACTATGCAAGGCCCGATTTGCCTAATAAGCCAAGTTTTCCTGAATTAATATTTTTTCTCTAATTTTTTTCTTATGAAATGATAAAGCTACCCATATCATTAAGTATGAGGTCAATTTTGTTTTATTGTAGTTAAAATTAACGTAGATATATGACCGAACCTAACCAACCCTACCTAACCTAACCTAACCTATTTTTATAGGTTAGGTTGGGTTAGGTAACCAAAAAAGGTAGGTTAGGTTAGGTTAGGTAGGTTAGGTCGTCGAAAAAGCAGTAATTCATGAAAACTTGGCTTATTAGGCAAATTGGGCCTTGCATAGTAGGCTGAGAAGTGCGTTCTGGCTACTAGGTACGACATATATATATATATATATATATATATATATATATATATATATATATATATATATATATATATATATATATATATATGTCGTACCTAGTAGCCAGAACTCACTTCTCAGCCTACTATGCAAGGCCCGATTTGCCTAATAAGCCAAGTTTTCATGAATTAATATATTTTCTCTATTTTTTTTCTTATGAAATGATAAAGCTACCCATTTCATTGTGTATGAAGTCAATTTTTTTTTATTGGAGTTAAAATTAACGTAGATATATGACCGAACCTAACCAACCCTACCTAACCTAACCTAACCTATCTTAATAGGTTAGGTTAGGTTAGGTGGCCGAAAAAGTTAGGTTAGGTTAGGTTAGGTAGGTTAGGTAGTCGAAAAACAATTAATTCATGAAAACTTGGCTTATTAGGCAAATCGGGCCTTGAATAGTAGGCAGAGAAGTGCGTTCTGGCTACTAGGTACGACATATATATATATATATATATATATATATATATATATATACATATGTCGTACCTAGTAGCCAGAACGCACTTCTCAGCCTACTATGCAAGGCCCGATTTGCCTAATAAGCCAAGTTTTCCTGAATTAATGTATTTTCTCTAATTTTTTTCTTATGAAATGATAAAGCTACCCATTTCATTATGTATGAGGTCAATTTTTTTTTATTGGAGTTAAAATTAACGTAGATATATGACCGAACCTAACCAACCCTACCTAACCTAACCTAACCTATCTTTATAGGTTAGGTTAGGTTAGGTAGACGAAAAAGTTAGGTTAGATTGGGTTAGGTAGGTTAGGTAGTCGAAAAAACATTAATTCATGAAAACTTGGCTTATTAGGCAAATCGGGCCTTGCATAGTAGGCTGAGAAGTGCGTTCTGGCTATTAGGTACGACATATATATATATATATATATATATATATATATATATATATATATATATATATATATATATATATGTCGTACCTAGTAGCCAGAACTCACTTCTGAGCCTACTATGCAAGGCCCGATTTGCCTAATAAGCCAAGTTTTCATGAATTAATTGCTTTTCGACTACCTAACCTACCTAACCTAACCTAACCTAACTTTTTCGGCTACCTAACCAAACCTAACCTATAAAGATAGGTTAGGTTAGGTTAGGTAGGGTTGGTTAGGTTCGGTCATATATCTACGTTAATTTTAACTCCAATAAAAAAAAATTGACCTCTTACATAATGAAATGGGTTGCTTTATCGTTTCATAAGAAAAAAAATAGAGAAAATATATTATTTCATGAAAACTTGGCTTATTAGGCAAATCGGGCCTTGCATTGTAGGCTGAAAAGTGAGTTCTGGCTACTAGGTACGACATATATATATATATATATATATGTCGTACCTAGTAGCCAGAACTCACTTTTTGGCCTACTATTCAAGGCCCGATTTGCCTAATAAGCCAAGTTTTCCTGAAATAATATATTTTTTCTAATTTTTTTCTTACGAAATGATAAAGCTACCCATTTCATTATGCATGAGGTCAATTTTTTTTTATTGGAGTTAAAATTAACGTAGATATATGACCGAACCTAACCAACCCTACCTAACCTAACCTAACCTATCTTTATAGGTTAGGTTTGGTTAGATAGCCGAAAAAGTTAGGTTAGGTTAGGTTAGGTAGGTTAGGTAGTCGAAAAACAATTAATTCATGAAAACTTGGCTTATTAGGCAAATCGGGCATTGCATAGTAGGCTGAGAAGTGCGTTCTGGCTACTAGGTACGACATATATATATATATATATATATATATATTTATATATATATATATATATATATATATATATATATATATATATATATATATGTCGTACCTAATAGCCAGAATTCACTTCTCAGCCTACTATGCAAGGCCCGATTTGCCTAATAAGCCAAGTTTTCATGAATTAATGTTTTTTCGTCTACCTAACCTAACCTAACCTAGCTTTTTTTGGCTACCTAACCTAACATTACCTATAAAGATAGGTTAGGTTAGGTTAGGTAGGGTTGGTTAGGTTCGATCGTATATCTACATTAATTTTAAATCCAATAAAAAAAAATTTACCTCATACATAATGAAATGGGTAGCTTTATCATTTCATAAGAAAAAAATTAGAGAAAATATAATAATTCAGGAAAACTTGGCTTATTAGGCAAGTCGGGCCTTGCATAGTAGGCTGAGAAGTGAGTTCTGGCTACTAGGTACGACATATATACATATATATATATATATATATATATATATATATATATATATATATATATATATATATATTTATTTATTTATTTTGGTGGTTGTTATTGTTTTTTGTAATAGGTTTAAATGGGTTTCAGGAGACCTACCCGTTGTTTGTTTCTTCCTCTGTATGTGTCGTTTTACCCACTCACTTAGGATCCATTATTGAGAATAAGGATTTGATGAATATCTCTTTAGTAACTTGTAACTTACATTCGAATTACCATTCTCCCAGAGTTTTTATTATTATTATTATTATTATTATTATATTAGGCATACCACCACCTTCAATTAATAAATGTACAGTTAGATCTTAGAAATTGTAAACATTATAGAATATGAATTTTGTATATATCAAATTTAATATATTTCTTTTTACAACACACACACACACCCACACACACACACACACACACACACACACACACACACACACACTGTAGGTTTTTATGATTATAATAAAAAAATTTATGTAATTTTATGATCAGTATTGATTACACTTGTATTAAAAAAATAAAGCAAGCACCTGTTTCTATGACTTGGTAAATGTCATACATTACAACAATTTTTTTCGAATACTTTATTAAATTTACTGTGCTTCAAAATTCATTTGGTCTCTTTCTTCATGGTTTATAATTTTATATGTATTAATCGTTGTAAAAATCACGAGAATTACTGCAATTAGCCCAGCTATGGCATGATGTGACCCCATAACATATTTCATGTGATCATCAGATTTAACTGAATCCATAAATGGTATTTTATCATATACATTCATAACAGATGTTATTGTAATAAACAAACATAAGATAACTAATATAATAAGTATAAAATATGTGAATATTTTATTACCGAACATATCTTTTTTTGTTCTTTTTTATATAGGAGAAAAATAATAAAATGACTATGAAATTTAATTATAATTTAATAATTTAATAGATTTATAAGCTGTTTAGCTGGAGGAACGATTTTTTGGGCATAAGAAACAATTGATTTATATTGATATTGATGGTAAGTTAAGATAAATGTAATTAATAAAAGAGCCATAATAGCAATTACTAATGACATTAATGATTTGGACATATTTGTTCCCAAAAGATAAAAGGTGGCTAATGAACCAACCAAAAAAGACAGATACATAATAGAAAGGGACCAATTTGTTTTTTTCTTAACGACATTCATTTTTTCCTGTGATATTTCCTTATTATCATGTGTCTCATTAATTGAGGGAGTTGTTAATGTGGTTGGTATTGGATTCCAATAAGATTCTTCATGTACTCTGTTAGCTATTATCAAATCCATAACATGAGGTTGAGGTAGTAACTGAGGAAGTTGTTGATGATTCTCGCCTGAAGCCGTTGTTGTTGTTGTTGAAAGATGAGGATGTGCCATTTTATTTAACGATTTTCTTTTATTTTTTTAATTATAGTTTTAATTAATGTTTCACTATTGAAGGGTATTAGTGTTTTGAGTCGATGGCTGTTTATATGTATTAGGGCTTCTTCAAGTGGGAAATAACAGGCAATTTTTTCTTCATCTAAGCGATGACTGAAAGGAAAACGATGCATATAATTCTTAATTGCACGGTTGTTGGTCTTCTTATCATTTAGGTTGAAAATACATCCTAAAGTTCCAAGTATCCAATTTAAACATCGAGACCGAGAGTGCGTAAATTGAATTAAATTATTTGCATTTTCAGTTTCAATTAAAATACTATAATCACACTGATAGGTTTTACCATTCAGTGCTATCCATTCCTCTGATATCATTGGTAAATTATATTGGTTATTATGAATCATCCCCAATTTAATTCTTTTAATAATTGGTATAAAATCTAAATGAAAACAATGTGTTTCTTCCATAAACTCTCTAATTTGGGTAATTATCAGAATCTTTTGATCAATTTTTTCAGTTTTTTTTTTTTTTTGTGTGAGATATATACAAGAGTTGTTACATTCTTGTACAGCCACTAGTACGCGTAGCGTTTCGGGCAAGTCCTTAATCCTATGGTCCCTGGAATACGATCCCCTGCCGCGAAGAATCGTTTAAATCGTTTCGAATCGTTTCTTCGGTTGACCACGAGGAAGTGTATACTCCCCCTTTATTGTATTTCCATTACCAAACATATGTTGATATAAATTAACATATTCGGCTTGACTCATGGGTGACGAATTTTCAAAAATAATAACATTTTTCGTTTTATCATTCCATTTATGTCGATAACTTTTATTATTAAGATACGAAATATAAAAGTATGATGGAGAATGTAACATTAGGATTTTACATTTTTTTAATATAACTTTTTCGTCTGTGCTAAAACATTGACTGGCATCTACATATAAAAGCCCTAAAGATTTTTTAGTTTTATTATCATAATTTAATTGGTTTGGTTTTAGTTGTATTAATGGCATATTTATAGTGGGAGGAAGATGTGCATTTTTGTAATAAAAATCAGTTTCTTTACAATACTGAGATGACATACTGACTATTTTGTATCTGAAAATGAATGGTGTTTATATAATAATTTATATATTTTTTGTATTCTAACGGAACATGGATTATATTCAGTAATGTGTAGTAGGGAGTGGTGGTGGTGGTGTGGTAAGGTTGTTGGGGTGGTGGTGAGATTAGGGTGTGTATATTGTGGGTGTGGGTGATTATAAAAGTTGTGGTGGGGTTGTTGTGTTGGTGGGGTTTGGGGAGGGCATAATATATGCATAAGGGGCATAACTGGCAAACCCCTCACAGTGTTCAAGAGAGAACTGGATAAGCACCTCCAAAGGATACCTGATCAACCAGGCTGTGACTCATACGTCAGGCTGCGAGCAGCCGCGTCTAACAGCCTGGTTGATCAGTCCAGCAACCAGGAGGCCTGGTCGACGACCGGGCCGCGGGGACACTAAGCCCCGGAAGCACCTCAAGGTAGGGTGGTGGTGGTGGTGGTGGCGGTGGCGGTGTTTGGGTTGTTGTGTTGGTTGGGTTTTGGGAGGGTGGTGGTGGTAGTGGTGGCAGTGTTTGGGTTGTTGTGTTGGTTGGGTTTTGGGAGGGTGGTGGTGGCAGTGTTTTGGTTGTTGTGTTGGTAGGGTTTTGGGAGGGTGGTGGTGGTGGCAGTGTTTGGGTTGTTGTGTTGGTTGGGTTTTGGGAGGGTGGTGGTGGTGGTGGTGGTGGCAGTGTTTGGGTTATTGTTTGGGTTGTTGTGTTGGTGGGGTTTGGGTTATTGTTTGGGTTGTTGTGGGGGTTGTTGTGTTGGTGGGGTTTGGGTAGGGTGATGGTAGGGGTGTTGTTTGGGTTGTGGTAGTTTCCATATCTTTTATTATTTGAGGAAAATTTTTTACCAAATTTTCCCCAAATTGTTTTTCCTGACATTTATACCGAAATAAAATATATGAAAACAATACTGCAAATTCTTTTTTTTCTATAGTTTCTTTTACAATACTATGTATAATATCTCGAGGTATATTATCATGGTAAATGGTTTGGCATATGGTATCCATTCCTTCAATTAAAGATTGAATTAGATTTTTTTATCATTTACAGATACCTCTCGAAATTTTCGTATTGTAATCTCAATTTTGTTCGAGGATAAATCCATGAAACTTTTCAGAAAGCTACATTCCGGATTCCATTGAATATGAAGAAGTAGAGGCTTGTCAGAAATGTCAAAATTCCATAGCCCAAGATTACAAAAAGCACATTTCACATGATCACTAAGACCTGTATAAAAGAATCCAGCTGAACTTAGATCTTCTGAGTTTGGTAATGTAAGTGGCCATGTGCTAAAACTTTCCAGGCGATTTTTACAATCTTCATATGTTCGATCGACACTGGGACAATGAGGTGACAATGAGAGGACTAAATTGGATTGCAGAATAACTTCACATAACTCAAAAGGGACATTACCAACGGGTTTTCCCATGATAAATGGACAATAAGGAACTCTTTGTCTATGTTTATTATGTGGAATATCGTTTATTTGCCAGTTCTTGATAACTGTATTGCAGAAAATACATGCACATGCATCGTTTCTTTTAAGATAAAAAAATCCATCCCTAGCTAAATTTAGAGGGGAAATCCATGGGAATTTCCAATTGTTAAATGTGTCTAGACGTGCACTTTCAAACTTCAAAAAGAAAATGTTGTTAAACATTCTGATAGGTGTTTTAATTTGTGAAATAAATGTACAATTATGTTCTGGATATATAATTGCATTACTATTTATATTGAATGTAAGTGACAAATGACACTTTATACATTTCCATAGATTTTCTTGTTTGTTATAATAAAACCCATTTCGTTTTAAAATGTTTAAATTTATTTTGAAATTTAAACCTTCTAATGTTTTCATGCTATGTTGTCCACTCATTTTGGTATGTAATTAATGAATGGTAAATTTATTAAATCCGTCTGACCATATTATATATTTACTAGGCATGGCATTATATATATATATATATATATTTTTTTTATTTATATTTCTAGATTCTTCAGGTTTACAGTAAAGGCTTCAAACTCTTCTTTTCAATTCAAATTCCATTATCATCACTAGTGTTCTAGGCGATTTGTAAAAAAAAAAAAACTTGGTGGTTATATAATAAACATATTGAAATAAAATTAAAATAGTGATAGGATGATATCAAAGCAAAAGAAAAACGAAGAATTTTGCAGCAAACATGAATTTGAATTAAAAATTAGCCAAATGTTGGAAAAAGGTGGGCCTGGGAGTCGGAAAATTTTTACTCGAGAAAAATTAGCACAATACATTGAGGAAGTCAAAAATGCTAAATTGAAACTGAATTGGAAATCTTCTCATGAATATGATCTATTGTCTCGATATGATGTCAAAAATCAATTTGGGGATGACGTCTTAGTAACCATCGACGAAACTGAACGAAGAATGAAGCGGGGGACCAAGCGTAAACTGACCAGTGACAATCGTCATTCTACTACGGCTGTAACAACAACAACAACCACAACAACAGGAACAACAACAGCTGATCCTGGCCGGATGTGTCGTCGTTTCATACATCAAGGGCAATTGTATGATACGATTTATGATGCACACAGAGCAGTTTGTCACGGAGGAGAAAAAAGAACTTATTTTGAAGCAAGTAAAACTATCGCTAACGTCACTCAACAATTGGTGAAACTCTTTATTTCACTCTGCCACATATGCAATTTGAAACGACTTCCTCGACGAAAAAAGGGGGTAATACGGCCCATTGTATCGACCAGTTTTGCGGAGCGAGGACAAATGGACTTAATAAATATGCAAAAAGAAGGAGGATGTGTGTATAAATATATTTTACATTATCAGGATCATTTAACAAAGTTTTCGGTTTTACAAGCTCTTCGCAGTAAACGGGCGATTGAAGTGGCATGCCATTTACTCGATATATTTGCTCTCTTGGGAGCCCCACGAATTCTGCAGAGCGATAACGGCCGTGAATTTGTGGCAGAGGTCATTCAAGAGCTAAAAAACGAAATGTGGCCCAACATGCTCCTCATTAATAGCAAACCTCGTCATCCATAGAGCCAAGGGAGCATTGAATGTACAAAAGAAAATGTAATCAAAATGCTTGGCAGTTGGATGTGTGAAAATCAAACGCGAGATTGGTCAGCTGGACTTCCCTTTGTGCATTTCACCAAAAACACAGCATATTCACATGGAATTGGCGTATCGCCTTACAAGGCAATTTTTGGTATAGAACCACCAATATATATGAATAATAATACACCTTCATTAATAAAGATGATGCAATTGAAATTAAGAGAAAAATAGAGGTGATGAGTTAATAGTACATTATTTCTTCAAATTTATTTATGTTAGTTAAAATGCACATACTAAATATCAAGGTTCATTATTAATTTATTTTTGTTTTTGTTTTTGTTTTAGGATACGAGAAGTTTGACTGAACTGAAAGTTGGTTGGGAATGAAAAAGACTAAATGAAACTAGTACTAGTGTCCCCCCCCCCCAAAAAAAAAAAGATATGAAAAACATACCTCATAAACCCAAAATGGTTCTGGATGGGTTCTACTGAAGATGGATGGGTACCCAGCATCATCACAATTGAAATTCATAATGCAAATATTGGATATAGGTTCGATGATAACTAAATTGTTTGTTGAACTAGTTTCCAACATTGACCATCATATATAGTAATCAACTCAAAAGTGGCATGGACCAGGGGAATCCGACTGTCTAATTAAAACAAAGCAAAGCAATGCGATGGTCAGAGATAGATGTTGATGTAATGTGATTTCTGCCCAGTGCTCGGAATGTCAAAGTGAAGAAATTCAAAGAAGCGCGGGTAAACGGCGTGAGTCATATATCATACAGTGGGGAGTTGATGATTGAGATTCATTCAATAGGCTGTTACTTAACATATATTATATTAACCTAACCTAACCTATGTTAGGTTAGGTTATGTAGGGTTGGTTAGGTTCGGTCATATATCTACGTTAATTTTAACTCCAATAATTTTTTTTTTAACTCATACATAATGAAATGGGTAGCTTTATCATTTCATAAGAAAAAAATTATAGAAAACATATAAATTCATGAAAACTTGGCTTATTAGGCAAATCAGGCCTTACATAGTAGGCTGAGAAGTCCGTTCTGGCTACTAGGTACCACATATATCCAACTCGAATTGATATACTCTCTGTAGTGATACTTTTTTTTAAATAATATTTACAATAAGAATAAAGGTATTAAAAAAAATATATATATCATTTCTATACTACTTATTATTAAAATACTTATTTGTCAATTTAATTATATGGAGAATAAATGTGAATTGCTATATTCAATATCATAACCAGATTGTATTAACATGTGATACAAATAATACAACTGTAAATTATTTAAATTTGTGGTGTCAATTTTCCAATTTGGTGATAGATGAATAGGATTTTCTTTATAATAATTAATCAATGCATCATGAAAAATTTGCTCATTCGGCATTAAAATAAGTTCTTTGTAAATTGCATCTGAAATTTTATTTGGACATTTTGAAGAATTATAATACGGGATAACCATATTATTAATGATCATAAAAGCTAATTTGAAAGGTGAATTGGAATTATGAAAGTTGTTTTTATAATTTGAAACTTTTTCTTGTATAAATTGAACATATTTTCGTTTTTCTTCTTCATCATTTTGATTATTAATAAATATGTTTGTTTGATCCTCCACAATCATTAAATTTTCAGTATTATCTTCTTTGAATGGTGGCAGTGGCGATTGTTGCAGTGCCGGTTGCAGTGGTGATTGTTGCGGTGTCGGTTGCAGTGGTGATTGTTGCGGTGTCGGTTGCAGTGGTGATTGTTGCGGTGTCGGTTGCAGTGGTGATTGTTGCGGTGTCGGTTGCAGTGGTGATTGTGGCGGAGTCGGTGTCGGTGGTGATTGTGGTAGTGATGGTGATGGTTGGTGTGATAGGTCAGAATCCATTTTAAGGATTGATTTTTGGATTTTTTTTTATACATTTTATATATATATATATATAAAAAGATGGGCTGGATTTTTATTATTGAAAGAAACATTATACTAAGATGGTGAACCAATGTTTTTAAGTAGGGGCGGTGGTGGTGGTGGTGGTGGTGGTGGTGGTGTTGCTGCTGCTTTTGGTAATAAACCTTCATCTTGATTGATAAACGTTACAATTTCATCCTTTTTTCCCGGTTTGAATGATGTCAGTTAAGAGATGGGGATTTCGGGTTCTTAAACAATATTATCATTGGTCATCAGTATCACTAAAAATACGAAAGTAATTCCCTTCGTCACATGATTCCGTGTTAATATGTCACAAAAAATTATTCCTGTTGGGTGTATTCATGTTTAATCTTTTGCTGGTTTATATACCATTCTTCATAAACTTCCAACTTTCTAGTTAATTTAAAATGTATTTTTTTTATACATTAGATGTCTATATGATTTAAAATAGTGTTGCCTCATCTAGATTTAAATAACCAAGTGTGTATATATGCTTGTGGGTGCCGGATGTCAAAGAGTGACTGAGGGGAGGAGCTGTGTGTGTGTGTGTGTGTGTGTGTGTCTTTATGTGTGTGACTTTGTGTGTGTGTGTGTGTGTTTGTGTGTGTGTGTGTGTCTTTATGTGTGTGACTTTGTATGTGTGTGTGAATGTGTGTGTGTGTGTGTGTGTGTGTGTTGTATAAAAGGAGGTGGGATCCGAGCAGTATCTCAATTCTCATCCTGCCTTTCTTTGGATATTACTACAGTGAACTTCTAAAAGTTATACTTACAACCATTGTGGTGTAGTATATTAACACTTACTAAGGCGTAAATAAGGCGTGAGTATTTCAGTGTTTTTTTTTCTTTTTTTTTAAGTAGTAGATAACTTTCAATTTTTGATTGAGATTGTTTCTGTTTCTCCTTGAATAGATTGATGATCATCTTAGTCTATTTCAATACACCAGACTATTTCAATTATAATATATATATTTTTCAGGTTGGGAAAAATGAACCAAATGGATATTGGTAATGGGGAAGCAGTTGGCATTGAGAAATTGGGAAATGATGAAGAGAGGAAAGTAAATGAAGAAGGAGTTGAAGATGAAAAGGGAGATGAAGAAAGGGGAGAAGATGAAGATAAAAAGGTAACTGAAGAGGAAGATGGAGATATAAAGGTAATTGAAGAAGAAGATGAAGATATAAAGGTAATTGAAGAAGAAGATGAAGATAAAAAGGTAAATGAAGAGGAATATGAAAAAATCAAGTTTTTTATAAATAAATTTGACGCTCCATTTATATATGACTCTAATTTTAAAAAATTGAAAAAATTGAAAAGTGAGCTAGATAGGATATTTCTTGAAACTAAATGTAAAGTTGAATGCTTAGAAAAATGTACATTCACTAAAGAAGAATTATCCGAATCCGGATTTCAAGATTTTATTAAATATGACCATATGGAGAGAAATCTCCACAATATACATATTGAGTTTTATCATGATGAGATGATGTAAAATAGGATTGAATGTTTTTTGAAGATAAAAAACACTAACACAATATTACCAGATTTTCTATGGTGGATGTGAAGGTCCTAATTCCACATACATCAAGTTAATATCTTGTGATGACCATGAATTCATCATTAAAAGGAAAGATGCCTTCACCTCAAATTTAATTCAAGCTATGATGTCAAGTTCAACAACGTGTATTGAAAATGAAAAAAATGAAATCCATTTTAAAACAATTCCATAAGTATAAAGCTGTTAGAACAAAGTGTTATTATATAAACTGTTATATTTAGAGATAAACTGTTATTTAGAGAAACATATAAACTGTATATAATAAATAAATAATTATAATACTTTTATTTTTTTATTTTATTTCTTCAGATCATATCTTCTTCAAAAAGCGTGTACATATTTCACCTACAATACTCAATTCAAGAAAAATGAGATTACTACTGATCCTGAATTTCCAATTGAAAATAATATTGCTCTAGATCTGCTTTTGGTTGCTGATTTCCTTGATTGTTAATAATGACATCCATAACCATATATTTTTTACTAAATGTTGAAAGATTAAAATATAAAAACAAGCTTTAATGTTATATTATTTTTAGTTTATTTTGTGGCTTGAAAATGATTCCAACCCTTTTTTTTTTATTATTAATATTAATATTATTATTATTATTAATAATTATTCCAGTAATTCCAATGAATCAAGAGTATGATTGCAATGAAGTTATAGTATTGAAAGATTCAATTAAATACTGGTTTGATAGAGGTGATGAGCAAATTAAATATAAACATGAAGAACTTTTCAATATATATGATTTACTATCACAACAAGAATGGTTCGAGTTCCAGTTAAACTTTAAAGACACTATACAGGTATATATACTAATAGGACGAAATTCATCTATTATACTTCCAAACCAAATAAACATAACTAACTTAGCGTCAATTTTAATAGAATGCCGTTATTATAATAATGAAAATGTACAAAGTTATAATGAAAATGTACAAAATTTATCTTTTATTAAAGATGCATATATGATTAGGACTCCTGTTAAATATATGAAATTTTCTGTATTGTGGGATTATAAAATTATACTACTATGTTGGAATCACTTGTCTATAATAGTAGAAGGTATCAATAACGAAACTCAGGTGTGTAATAATTTACAAGATAATTTGAATGTCATAATGTGTTGGTTATATGAAAAATATAACATTACAATCCTTGATAATAGTTTAAATATAAGTAACAGTAAATATGTTACAAATGGGACTATTTATATAGGTATTACACACACGAAGAAAACGATATCATTATTTGTTAAGAAATTTTTCATTATATTAACAATTGTTTTCACAATTTTAAATGTTATAATTATTTTACATGGTGTTTTTAAATTGGTATGTTTTTTTGTAATATCCCCTAAATTCCCATATATATCGTATATATGACTTGAAATTTTAAATTGGTAATTCCAATCATTCCAACATTGAAGGAAAATATATGGGTGGTGAGCTGTACTTTGGTGGTAGGTAGCATGGTAGGTAGCCTTGGCTATTGGCTAAGATATAATAACTTAATCCTCAATAAAGAGTTTTAATTTTTGGACTGACATTATTGTAAGAAGGGCCTTTTGATATACTACTATGTTAATCCCAATTACCTATTATTTGGGAAATTTGAGACAAAGATATGATGATACTACCCTATTCAAACCCCAACCCTAAATAAATTTTGTTAACAATGAGTGAGTATTTCTATTTCACGATTTATAAATATGGCTCTCATTGTAATTGTGTTATGGACCCGACGCCTCCACAGAGAATGGAGAAGCGATGGCAGCGCTGCTTTCTATGAGCCGTCACCCACAAGTATGGGAAAAGAAGGCGCCCTCTTCTGGTCAAAAGTACAATTATCAGTGGTGAGTGACTCTTACTATGATTGGACACGGAATGGATTATTACAGTGCGATAGGTGTGGAGGAAGTGGACTCGACAAGGGTGTGGTCAGAGACAGTGTCCTGTGTGTGTCGCTCTACATAGCGACATTGACTCAATGATATTTTTTGGAGGCTACATTCAGTTTTATTATGTACATTGATGTACTTTCTATATATTTATATAATAAATAAAGAAGTAAGTAAATAAATAAACTTTTATATTATGTATCTCCATTCTTAGTGTTGTATTCCTTCCTATATGTTATGAACCTCATAAATTCCCCTTATGAAGCCAATGTACATGATTTGTTAAAAACACTGAGCCCTGAAGATATTAGATGTCTGGCTCAGACATCAACAGGTAATCATCGCCTTTCACCTAAAAGTTCTCAAGAGGCCGTAAATATAATTTTATGTTACACTTCAAACTTGAAACGCTTGTTTTCTTATCGACGTCTTACTGCCCAAAATCTTTTTAACTACCTCTATAAAAATCAAGTACCATCAATGCCTTTTGCTAAGAAAATGGAATTGGTAATAGCTGTAAAAGAGTTTTGGACAAAGCAGCATGGTAAAATAGGTATCGGATATTCAACTGAACAAGGAAGAGCACATTCAAACCCCCAAACCGAAATTACAAGTGCTATCCAACTCTCAATACCCGGAAATACGAACATCATTTTATGTTCCAATCCAAGTTTTATTCAATATACAACTGGTGAAACCAAGAATATAATTAAAAATCCTAAACAATGTAGTTTTATGGGTACTGCAGAACGTACAAATTTAGGAACAGTACAATGTCAATGTGATTCATATATAAGTACACTATTACAGCATCAGACAGAAGAGAGTGAAATTAAAACTTTTACTCAAACAAATAATGAAAAAAACCAACCTGTCTTATGTGATGATGTTCCTAAAACTTCTATTCGAACTGTTAATGAAAAAAACAAATTTGTATGTGGTGTTCTTTCCCCGGTAGAACATAAAATGGAAGTTATAAGAAGTGACGAGTTTATACAAAAATTTTGTAAGTGGTATTTTAGAATGATTAATCGTTTGCAGCCAGAGTGTTTCCACCTACCCGGAGATACTTTTCGAGGTGATATTTTTTATGACAACAGTTACACTGATATTTACTTAATTGGCCAGTCAAATAGTGAGAGACATGCTTTTGGAGGAGGAAATACTTTCCAACTTTTAAAACAAACATTTCAAGAGTATAAGATTCAGTTCAGTTCTAATTTAGAAAATGGAATACAAGCTTATCAATCCAATTTTGGTATGGTCAAAATCAGTTGTTGTGGCACCATACATATCCGAAACTCATGTGTGGGAATTTTTGAACAAGAAACGGGTATGGTATGCAGTCCAAATGATCATGTATGGAAGATAATGTATATAAAGATAAATTTAAAACATGCTAGTACACATAAACCTCCAAGTCTACCTTCATGTCAAGTGTTTGAAATTAAAATTTGAAATGAGTTTTTTGATTAACAACGAATAAATAACAGAATAAGTGAAATCTATTGACTTTACTTCTCCGGGATGTAGACGTATTCTGTCAGGATATTCTTTTTGATTTATAAATATACTATTTTAATTGATATAATCGCAAGATAAAGATTGTGTAATAACATTATGTACTTTTGAATAATATTATATATATTTTTTTTTAACTAAGATATAAAATATGGGTTCTGTACCAAGATATAACCATTAAGGTTCCTAGACTCATCACAAGGATAACTAGTGGCACTAAAAGGCAAGTAGTTATTTCAGTCAAACTAAAATGGAATGGAATTGGTGTATATATGACATGAATAGTATGGTTTGGTCCCATTTAGATCTATTTTCTAAACACGTTATTTTCTTTTTTTTTTCAGGAGGATATTCTAGCAATAATCATCATGGTATCGTCCTCCAAAATCACCAAAATCAACAAAACCCATAAAATTATCAAGAAAAATCCCACTTTTGATGATAAATTTTTTGAACTTTTAATTAATGAGCGAGTGAAGAAAGTGGTGGACATGCTTATCAGTGTCCATGGTATTCATGGTAAAAGGAAAATTTATATCATCTCCAAGTTGGAAGATTGCTGGAATATGAGATCAACTATTCCACTAAAGCGAGACACTTATATAAATTTATGTTTATCATTGTTAAGAGATCCAGCATATTCACATGATACTCTTAGGAAATTTAATGTTTTAACCCATAATGAATGTGGTGATTACATGTTTGGACATCCTGTTATAGTCAATGATAACCAACGAACAGGAAGCCAGATTGATATTCAATACTCATGTTCGGAAGTGATTATCGGGACAGTGAATACTGAACAAGGACTGGTCAATGGTTTCATAAATACAGGAAAAATTACATTTACAAGTGTTAGGTGTACCTTTCTTGAATATTCAAAGGCTAAAAAATTCTATGATATGTTCATTTTAAATTGAACTATATATTTTTTTTTTTTTAAATCAATTCATATTTAGGTAGGGTTGATTTTAGGTTTGGTCATATAGATATTTAGGTAAGGCTGCGATATTGACACTACTAAATACCTAACCATAAAAATACCTTTATGGTTTATATGACAGACAATCTGTAAAATATTTTTTAATAAATGGAATCATCCACTCTGCTATATCTATGTGGTTTTCATGTGAACCCTGTTTTGTTATAATAAGAATAACTTCATATATAATGAAAAAATTCTAATACAAGCATATATTTATTTATTTACCATAATTTTTGAAAATATATTTTCAATTTTCTTCTATAAATTTACCATGGTCTGTTACTGTAGGTGTTTACCACAGCTCTGTTTTTGTATATTTATACCAGGGGAGCCAGACAGATCACTGATAAGTGATCCAGTCACTAGAGACACTTGTGTGTTGTACCAGTCACCAGACACACTAGTGTGTTGTACCAGCTTCACACCAGTGGGCTATTTAGAATTTATTTCAGAAAAATTATGGTAAATCGCAAATAC
Organism: Procambarus clarkii; assembly: GCF_040958095.1. NCBI lineage: Eukaryota > Metazoa > Arthropoda > Malacostraca > Decapoda > Cambaridae > Procambarus > Procambarus clarkii. The sequence continues at coordinate 26,912,126 of NC_091188.1, read as the reverse complement.
ACAAATAAACAAAGAAAACAACTATTTAATCATAGAAAGAAATTGGTATAGGTTATAAAAAAAATGAATAAAAATCTTCTAATTGATAATAATAAGATCAATGACAAGTTTTTACTAGGCCTAACTCTAATTATGAATCAAAATTTATGTTTAAAACTTTCAAATTTTTCTTCATTCCAATATTATGGAAAAGATAATATACTCCATATACATCCTGTATTATGTGAAATGAAGCCACTAGGTTTACTGGGCCAGTCATTAGATTCACTTTATCTTTCAAAGAAAATTATACCTAAAGAAATTCAGATAATATACATTAGCCCTCATCATATTTTTTCTCACGAAACCAATGGCCAAATTACAGCTGATTTACTCTTAGGTGGTTTCAAGAATAATATTATTCCACTTTATCTCTTAAATGAACATGATCTAAATTCCCTTGTTGCAAATCCCTCTCACAGATTTAGACTTATAGATGGTCGATCGGTAGAAATGTTTGATAATATGTGGATGCTAGGAACTAATGATTGTGCAATTGATAGTAAAGATCATAATAATGATTTATTGGGAATTCGTCCCATTTTGGGCTTGTGTGATTTATTTTCTATTTCTAAGCGTTTAATATATTTAACCCAATTGAGGGATTTGATCAATAAAATTCACCAAGTATTTAATATAATTAAATATTTTCCCTATCTAATACATCCATATCGTTTGCTGGTTTCTGAAACAGGGAAATTTTATATTATGTCATTTAGTCTCCTTCATTATTTATTTTCACCTCATGCTGAAACCAAAAAAATTAAAGATATTGTGTTTTCTCATCCCCAATCTTTAATACAACGTACTGAAAATATTGAAAATATTGAAAGTAATACTCTAAATAGAATCAAAGTTAAATGCAAAGAAAATTTAATAATAGCTAGCAAAGACTTCAAAATATATCATAATTATTTAGCTCAAAGTAATTGTCGTCTACTTCTCGATATGTTCCACTCTCTATTTGTAACTATTATATGGATTGCTAATGGTGGAGGAGTTATACATAAACAACATACATTGGTACGCAATTATTTGACCTTACAAGGGAATATTACCTTAAAACCCACTCACTCCCAAAATCCATATAAAGTTACATCACGAAAACCTATTCATAATCCTAGACTACCTTCTTCTTCCCAACCACCATCTCAACTTGAACTAACATCATCTCCACCATCACCATTATCTAATAATGTTAATCAACAACTGAATTGCCAGAATCCATATGGTTTATGTCATGCACAGATTATTTACAGGTCATTCCATACAGATGAAATCAAATGTAATGTGGCTCAACATGTTCATAATTATGGTTGCCTTCATTTGTTGAATTATACTCCAACAGTTCTTGAGGAGGCCTTTAGTGAAACATTAACATCACACAGAGATAATATTCTAACTGATGTAATTGAAAATGAGATCAATATAATTTTAGCATTTATATCACAGATAAAAAAGGAGCTCGAGTCAACAATAATTTAATATATATATATATGTCGTACCTAGTAGCCAGAACGCACTTCTCAGCCTACTATGCAAGGCCCGATTTGCCTAATAAGCCAAATTTTCATGATTTAATTATTTTTCGACTACCTAACCTACCTAACCTAACCTAACCTAACTTTTTCGGCTACCAAACCTAATCTAACCTATAAAGATAGGTTAGGTTAGGTTAGGTAGGGTTGGTTAGGTTCGGTCATATATCTATGTTAATTTTAACTCCAATAAAAAAACATTGATCTCATACATAATGAAATGGGTAGCTTTATCATTTCATAAGAAAAAAACTTGAGAAAATATATTAATTCAGGGAAACTTGGCTTATTAGGCAAATCGGGCCTTGCATAGTAGGCTGAGAAGTGAGTTCTGGCTACTAGGTACGACATATATATATATATATATATATATATATATATATATATATATATATATATGTCGTACCTAGTAGCCAGAACTCACTTCTCAGCCTACTATGCAAGGCCCGATTTGCCTAATAAGCAAAGTTTTCATGAATTAATTGTTTTTCGACTACCTAACCTAACCTTACTTTTTCGGCTACCTAACCTAACCTAACCTATAAAGATAGGTTAGGTTAGGTTCGGTCATATATCTACGTTAATTTTAACTCCAATAAAAAAAAATTGACCTCATACATAATGAAATGGGTAGCTTTATCATTTCATAAGAAAAAAATTAGAGAAAATATATTAATTCAGGAAAACTTGGCTTATTAGGCAAATCGGGCCTTGCATAGTAGGCTGAGAAGTGCATTCTGGCTACTAGGTACGACATATATATATATATATATATATATATATATATATATATATATATATATATATATATATATATATATACTAAATATCCTGAGATGATTTAGGGACTATTTAGTGTCCCCGCGGACCAGTCCTAGACCAGGCCTATTTCTACCCCCAGGAAGCAGCCCCTGACAGCACTGCTATGAAACAGGGGTATCAGGGTGAAAGACGCTATCCAATGTTCGTATCCACTCAGCTGTGTGGTGGTCTAAATGGAAGATTATTCATGTGTAGATTAGAACTGAGGATAGTCGTGACCCCTGCAGGTAACCCCACATATTGACTAGATGACCATCGTATCAAAACTATCACAACTAAGTCAACAAGAATGTTGTTTCGTTATATATAATATAATCATTAGTATACATTATTAGTTTAGATGTGAGAGACATTTTTTTATATAAAATAAAATAATAATGTCACTATCAAATTCCTTATATATTATAATACTTATGATATTTTTAATTGTGATCTTTTTAATTATATATTTATATTATTCAAGAAATAGGTCAACAATTTCAACTCAGCATCCTCAACTGTCAATGAATTTCATTACAAAAACTAATACTAAACCTGCTGGTCTGTATGTTGTCTTTGAAAGTAAGTATTATATGGACCAAAATCGTGGTTACGATATGATTTCTCATGTAAATACAGTTAATTGTAATGATGATACAACGATTAATAATGATGAAAATAATAATGTATTTTGTAAATTTGATACATCCATATTTGATCAATTTAGAAAAGAGAATTGGTATTTTAATACCTTAACACCGATAATTTTATTATCTGTTCGTAATCTTCCCAATTTTTTACCTATTGTATATGAGAATATTGAAGATCTTCCATCCTCTGCAGATCATGAGATTACAAGCCTGCGTGAAAATATGAAGAAAAGCTCAATTGCTAATGGTAATAAGTTACCAAAATGTGTATGGGTATCTTGTTCACATATTTGGGTTAATAGTCCAAACAAATATACTCCGCAAGGTTTTCCTGTTTATTATTTTCCAACCAAGGAACATATAGATGGATATTATGCCCCACTTCTTCCTATTCAATTGAAACTTAGCCTAGGTGAAAATATTATAAAATGTAAAATGTGGGCAAAAAATATTAATATAATGAGTGATCCATTTGCTGTGGTTAAATTTAGGATCACGGTTAAAATGTAGGATTTATAATACTATAAAGCATGATATAGTAACCTGATTAAATATTATTACTAAAAAGATAATTATATAAAAAATAAGGTATGTAGATTTGTTCTTGTGGAACAAATTATTCATTCTACTCTTGTATCAACACATCTTTATATATTTATGAGCTTATAATATACAAAGAACTATTTTTTTTTATCATTTTCAGATAATTATAAAGTGATGGTGATATTGGTTCTATTTGTTCTTCAAGATCCCAACTGTCAGCAAGGGTGGCGCAGTTGCTTTTTTTTGGGGGGGAAACCATGAAAAAGCAATATGAAATCTATCCCAGAAAATATTCTGTTCTAATACTAACAGCCCCCAAAAATATAATTCAAGTGTGGGATAAAATTGTCATATGGAGAAATAATTTAAAAATAAAAGTGGAATTTTTACAAAACTTTAATCCAACAATCAACTTGTATCATTTAGTGGAAAATTCATTTTTACTTATATTAGATAATGTTTCATCGATAAATGTAAGAAAAACATTTGCCGACGTATTAATTGATCTTCAAAACAGTGAAATAATTATTATAAAATGTGCTTCAATTACTTGGCCCTCAATAAATAAAGTGGAAAACTTTAATTTAAAACATTTTGAAGATGTTAAGATTATTTTAAGTATGAATGACTGGGAACGAAATTATGTATTGGTAAATAAGTATCTTTCATATGAATTTGCAGACATTAGTATTAATCATTTAAAATCTTTAAATATTTTAACAGAAGATATAGGGAGTATCAATTCAGAAAAATTGAGAGCAAATCTACTTGATACTTGGAACAATGAAATACCCCCTATATACCCTTCTGAAGTTCTCCCAGAGAGTGAATATACTGTTACTGAAGTAAATAGCAACAAACGCAGCAGTGAGTCACAATCAGGTTCAATTGGCATGCCTTCTAAACATAGGAAGTATTACTGCCTGGTGTTATAATGGATACTGCTCATTGGTAAGAGTGTCAAAGAAAAGAATATATATGTGTGTGTGTATGTATATGTATGTATATATATATGTATATATATATATATATATATATATATATATATATATATATATATATATATATATATATATATATATATATATATATATATATGTATGTGTACCTATTTTAATTTACATAAAATATAGGATGGAAGAACATGTACGTAGTAAATTAATCTCTTTTTTACTCAAAATTCAATAATTTCATTCGTTTATTATGCTATGATAGTGAACACAATGTTAAAATAAATATTTTATTTATTTATTTATATATTTTTTTCAGATGATTGAACCCTTTTTGATTAAAAATCCAGGACGTTTTACATTGTTCCCAATTAAAAATCATGATATCTTTAAAATGTATAAGAAGGTGCTAGCATCATTTTCGACAGTTGAAGAAGTAGACTTGTCAAAGGATATTGTAGATTGGGAACAGAAACTTAATGAAGAGAAACGTCACTTCATTTCACATGTTCTAGCATTTTTTGCCGCATCAGATGGTATCGTCAATGAAAATCTTGTTGAACGTTTCTGCCAAGAAGTACAAATACCAGAAGTGAGGTGTTTTTATGGTTTTCAGATTGCCATGGAAAATATTCACAATGAAATGTACAGTTTACTTATTAATACATACATAAAAGATTTACAGGAGCAGAACAGATTATTTAATGCTATTGAAACGCTGCCAGCTGTTAAGAAAAAAGCTGATTGGGCTCTAAGGTGGATTACCAATAGAACGGCAACATATGCCGAACGCATTGTTGCCTTTGCTGCAGTAGAGGGTATTTTCTTTAGTGGTTCATTTGCTGCAATATTTTGGTTAAAAAAACGTGGTTTAATGCCAGGTCTAACCTTCAGTAATGAACTGATTTCTAGAGATGAAGGGTTACACACAGATTTTGCTTGCTTGATATTTAAGTACTTGATTAATAAGCCTGATCAGAAATATGTATATTCTATCATTGATAATGCTGTGAAGATTGAACAAGAATTTTTAACAGATGCCTTGCCAATCAAACTTATTGGTATGAACTGTGATCTAATGGGGAAGTATATAGAATTTGTGGCTGACCGACTTCTCTTTGAACTCGGTTTTAAGAAACTTTATAATGTAGAAAATCCATTTGACTTTATGGAAAATATCTCATTAGAAGGGAAAACTAATTTTTTTGAAAAAAAATAAGTGAATATCAAAAATATGGTGTAATGAATTCAGATCAATACAGTGTTTTTACATTAGATTCAGACTTTTAGTTAATTAGTTGATGGATGGAATAGAACATTTTTTTTTTTATAGAATATAAATAATTTAATATAAAAATAAAAATATATATCTATTATCTTTTACTATTTTACTTATCATATTTATATTTTGACTTGATGAATAATGAATTAAATACCTTACATTCTCTCTTTCCACTAATTACAAGACTACAAAATATGAGGTATGTAATTATGGACATAATAACAAAACCGTAATCTTCTTTATAAAATATCAACATATCACATGATTACCAAGCAGTGCTACTATCGTCCGATGTAAACACCAAGTTTGGTTATCGCCATTGAATCAACTTTTCTATTTTATATTCACCAATGAATATAATTCAAAGAGAGAAATGAATCATTACATTAAGTTCCATGCAATATGCCGGTGATACAATATATAAGAGCCTCCGTATCCAGTCCAGTCAACCAGTATGCCAGAATCCTGTTCAGTAGTAATACGGGCTACTGTGTAATGGAGCTATCCAAGGAATCTTGTGGTGTAAGTACCTAAAAGTTATTTTATGATAAGCATGATGAAGCTTTGGACACTATATTATAATAAATAAATAAATAATGTCTCAGGTGCATTTGTGATGAAATCTAATCTTTCTAGGATGATATTAGCGATATCAGTGAGGGAGCCGAAGAGAAGAAGATAAAAGAGAAAAAAGATACTACTTCAACTAGCAAGTCTATTATTGTTAAAATAGAAAACCATATCCATTCCAATGATGAAAATGTGGCTTTGAGAAAGTTGGTTAATATAACGCCTGAGACTATATAAAAAAAACAACGTTATTGTGAAATTAATACTCAAAGTTTATTACAAATATTAGAATGGTTTGCTAACCACGATGGAACCAATGTGTTGCTGTATGAATTTGCCCACAGTGCATCATGTAAAAAAAAACTTGTACCCCGATTTGTCTAATGTTTCGCCGGGTTCGTCATCATGTAGTAGTTTCTAGACATCCACATTGTTCGGTGTTAATCTTATATTCAACCCTCTTGCATACACATGTGTCTTCATGTGTTAATGATGATTGTGGGTTGCCTGCTTGTCATAGACTGAAAACCACCAGATCAACTATAAAGTTTCGTCTTGCCAAAAAGAAGTGTGGTTGTTAACTCAATGTTGTCTGCTGGATATATATTATTGTTAAAATTTTTAATTCGACCTATCAACAGAAGCGCATTATGATATTGATTGAAGTGTTTTTTTTTTGCTTTGTTTTTTCCATAATATTTGACAAACGAACTTCTGTGAAGAAAAGAAGCTTTCCTATTTCTGCAACGGAGGCCTGTCGCTGGATATTTATTGATTTGTACTAGTTAGTGATATGTTTTATTGAATGTTTTCTTCATACCACTGACTAGTTAAATTAATATATATTTACAAACATAAGGCAATTGTGATCTGTTGTAGGTCATTTGGTGAGATGGTGTGTTAAATGGTTTCACCATAATGTGTGAGGATTCGATGAACATTGTTTTTATTTCACTGGTCGAATCAAATAGGGGCAATCATCAGTTTCAGATGCTTCACCAACAACCGGGCTCATCATCAATGGCATTACATATTGCAATCTGTGCTCCTTCCTACTTCAATAATGAAAATGATGAGGTCTTGCGAAAGTGGAATCAACTTCAAGCTTTTTGGGGGTTTGGTAAAGGTAAATATGTGGATTTTATTTTTTTTCGATGAGGTAGTGAGTAAACCATTATGGAAAACTTAGTAGATTTGACTAGTTGTTTATAATATTGTAAAATGTATATAATTAAAATAAAGTATAATTTTATGAATTTTATTCCCGGTTATTATTCGTCCAATATGTCACCTGTAGAGTTCACATCTGAAAATCCATATTGTCGTTTCAAAGTAGTTTGCTATACAAAAATTCCCAATTATCGTAATGAAGATGGTATTGTGCAAATTATAATTGGAAGGGGCCTTTCAGAAGTGGAGTAAGCAATTAATAATCATATACTTGTATAATATTCTAATAATTTTTCAGTGTTAAATATGACTAGAATCCGGGAACATTAAAAAAAAAAAAATTTATTTTTTTTTATTCTTCCAGGGCCTACAAACAGGAAGTTATTTCAGCATTGAGTCTATTATTCGGAGGTAATGAAGTTGTTGTTAATGAAATTTTTGCTGCTGAAGTACCAAACAAAACGAACTTCAGATTTTACATTCAGCAAGTTTTTCCTAATGGTAAAAGAATTTAAAGATTTTATAATGTTTTCCCTAATAATAATTATTATAAAAAATGATTTCAAGTATGGTATTATGCAAACTGCTCTATATTATAATATACCTTCTAGGAGAGATTCAACGTGCATCTACCACTGACACCTTTAGTCATATGTTAAGAGCATCATACAATCCAATTTTTAAGGTAAGTCTAAGTAAGCCTTATTATAGCTTGTACCAATCTATTTAATGGGATTTGATATCAGGTTGGCTTAAATAATCAAATTAGCTTAAAAGGGACATTATTAATGGAACGTTTTTTGATAGACAGGCAGGTAGATAGCCAGACAGAGACAAAAATGCCTACTTTTTCTGTTTCAGAATTTGTTTATTGAACAGATTATTCCAATGTTGACTTTAACTGAACAACAAATGAAGAAATATCTTGATACACCGCAAAGAGGTAAATGATTTTGATATGACCAATCCATCTACTTATCGTGACATAATGACAAAAGTGAAGATATTACGGGGTATTTTTTTATTGTACCTACATTTGTGGAATTAAAAATTAAAATAAATTATTTATTGTTTATAGGAATTGATCCAGCATTGTGGGAACTGGGCAAGCAAAAAAATCCTGACCCAAAGAAATTGATACCTGTTGTAAAAGTGGGATTTCAGGAATTACAGAAACAGTTCAAGTATCAAGAAGAATATGGCAATAAAATTCATAATAGTATGAAGAATATTATGGATGATATAAGACAATTAAGTTGTATGCAGACGACAATTAAAGTTACCATTCAGAATTTTAAGTTGAAACAGACAAATATAATGCGCCGAGTTCTAAAATTGGTGTCAGCACAAGAGGTTGAAAGGAAAAAAAATCTACCACTAGAAGAAATAGAGGATCAGATTCGACTGCGATTAGAAAACTTGTATATGCAGCTGCAGGACCTCAAGGAATGTTTGAATGAACTAATGGCTCAGTCTATAAAGCCTGGTAGTTTTCCGCGAGCCCAACGGTATGGACTGGTTGTTGACAAAGTGCAGGATATATCACAATACCTAAAATGGCAGCAGGATGCACTTCAGGCTATAGTTAACATACTTAAGGAAGATATACAAGTGGTCGTTCACATAAAGAAGAACATCAGCTAAGTTTTGAGAGTTAAGGAAATTGGCTAACCGTCAACCAACTTCCCCAAACCACATTCAAACATTGGTAATTAACCCTATCATTGTTTAACACCTCCCTCCACCCTTTCAGGGAGGGTATGATGCTACACTGAATTTTTTTGGTTCGTAACCAACAACACACATTGAACTGATGATATTTCACTCTCTCAGGGAGGGTATGATGCTACACTGATTTTTTGTTTGTAACCCGCAACACACACATTGAATTGACATACAATAAGTGCACTCTGCCCATTAGGCAAAGTATTATAATAATTTTGCTAGATATTGATGACACTGACATTTTAACGGAAACTTGAAATAATTGACCTAGAATGTAACAACAATGTTTGTGTTGTCTTACAGGAATAATTTAGTCAAATAAGCACAAACTGTAAACTGCCAGCTTAACCAAGAAAGCCTGCCAGTGATTGGTCAATATAAAATATTCAGCGTGTGAGGGCTAATATCAGAGTCAGTCGATTTTGCTCCAGCATGGAGGACACACCTACAATTTCCTCTCCATTAACATGTGGACAGAAACAACAAGAAAGAAGTGATAATAACGATACTAGTGTTGATGAAGAACCATTACCTTCATCATCCACGTCTTTACCTTTGGGACAAAAAGTTAATGAAGGGTGTGAGAGAGAAGAAGAGGTGATACAAAAAAAGGAATTTGAATTAAAAATTAGCCAAATGTTGGAAAAAGGTGGGCATGGAAGCCGGAAAATTTTCACTTGAGAAAAATTAGCCCAATACATCGAGGAAGTCAAAAATGCTAAATTGAAACTGACTACAAAGACATCTCATGAATATGATCTATTGTCTCGATATGATGTCAAAAATCTATTTGGGGATGACGTCTTAGTAACCATCGACGAAACTGAACGAAGAATGAAGCGGGGGACCAAGCGTAAACTGACCAGTGACAATCGTCATTCTACTACGGCTGTAACAACAACAACAACCACAACAACAGGAACAACAACAGCTGATCCTGGCCGGATGTGTCGTCGTTTCATACATCAAGGGCAATTGTATGATACGATTTATGATGCACACAGAGCAGTTTGTCACGGAGGAGAAAAAAGAACTTATTTTGAAGCAAGTAAAACTATCGCTAACGTCACTCAACAATCGGTGAAACTCTTTATTTCACTCTGCCACATATGCAATTTGAAACGACTTCCTCGACGAAAAAAGGGGGGTAATACGGCCCATTGTATCGACCAGTTTTGCGGAGCGAGGACAAATGGACTTAATAAATATGCAAAAAGAAGGAGGATGTGTGTATAAATATATTTTACATTATCAGGATCATTTAACAAAGTTTTCGGTTTTACGAGCTCTTCGCAGTAAACGGGCGATTGAAGTGGCACGCCACTTACTCGATATATTTGCTCTCTTGGGAGCCCCACGAATTCTGCAGAGCGATAACGGCCGTGAATTTGTGGCAGAGGTCATTCAAGAGCTAAAAAACGAAATGTGGCCCAACATGCTCCTCATTAATAGCAAACCTCGTCATTCACAGAGCCAAGGGAGCATTGAATGTACAAAAGAAAATGTAATCAAAATGCTTGGCAGTTGGATGTGTGAGAATCAAACGTGAGATTGGTCAGCTGGACTTCCCTTTGTGCAATTCACCAAAAACACAGCATATTCACGTGGAATTGGCATATCGCCTTACAAGGCAGTTTTTGGTATAGAACCGCCAATAGTTATGAAGATTCGTCTTTCGCCCTCAATATATAGCCAATTGTTCAATAACTGTCACTATGATGACAATGAAGAAGAAGAAGAAGACATAGAGGATGAAGAAAAAAGAGGCAAAGAAGCAAAGGTAAAATTCCTTAATATTTATTGGTTTTGTTTTCAGTTCAACCTTGGAAAACAAGAGTCCTCAATTAATTTCTGTATACTAAATTTTTTTTTTTATATAACTGCAGTATTCCCTGTCATCATCAAGTCCGCTGCTGCGTCAGATTTCTTCACTGTTGCCAGACATGGAAGAAATAATTTTTGATGAGGTTGAGGAGGTTACTGTTACTGCTGGTGCTACAACTGCCTCTACTTCCATATTATCCCTGCCACAAATACCGCCACCTTCATTACCCCCTATATTATCACCACCAACACCATCATCACCTGGTATTGTGCTGTCGCCTAAAGTAATAATAAATAGAAGATTATGTAATTTAGAAGATGGTAAACCTAATGATAATAATAATTCTGAAGTAAATAACGATTCATATAATTTACATATTGAAAATTTAGGAACTATTAGAAGCAAAGTTTATGAGCGTCAGATAACTAATGCCTCAAAAATGTTACAATTGTCATCGGCAAATGTAACACCTGTTAGCCTATATGATACTGTTAATGTGATAATACCTAAAGAAGATAGGGAAAACAAAACAGGAATGCGAACAATCAGTGGAATTATCATCGAAATAGACAATGAAAGAGATTTATATCGTGTAGCTACAAAATTTGGAACAATTAACCAATATCTATCAAGAAACGATTTTGATAAAACAATCGAAAGAATAATGCCAAACGAAATTAATAAGAATCAACAACTTGGACTTCGTGAGATTGTTCGTAGACAATCAAATTACTTTCTCAGTGATAATAGGCACTTGAAACAATTAGTATGCCACTGTAAACTTTTATCTTGTTTAAATCATAGATGTATTTGCAAAAGAAATAATCAGAAATGTACCAAAAAATGCCGGCATAATGAAAATTTATGTAAAAACTCATAGCACCAAAAAGTAAAATGCCGTTTCGCTCGTTTTTCAATATATATATGGTTGGTTTGGTTTAAATACTCATCAGTAAAGAATTATATTTTGTATTTGGGCTTATTATTTATTACCAGTTCACAAACTGTTATTTTGATTGATTCTGACAGAGTATAGAACACAGGTGAGGAGACTAAAAATAATCTAATGAACTCAGCCTTATTAGGTAAATGGGGTCTTTCTTGCACAGTAGGCCGAGACGTTTGTTCTCTGGCATAGAACGTACTTCTCAGCCACTATGCAAAAAAGACCCCATTTGCCTAATAAGGCAGAGTGATTTTCTTGTTGTGTTAGTTTATTTAAGTTAATTCGTTTTAACTCAAATATAAACAAATTAACTTAAACAAACATGAAAGTTGTAGGCCAAGTGCGGCGTCCCCTAAAGCCTATAAAAAATTAGAGGTCATTCATACAATTAACTATAGTATTTGGAGGAGCCACTTTGCAATTTCCGAGAACACACCAGATTACATCAGACTTCTGAATTACAAAAACGTTTCCTCTGGGGAATAGCAAATGAGTATATATGACAGGAAGGATTTTGATATTTCGAGTCAGTAACCCAAGACAGACATATGGGCTGAATAAGTATTGGTCATCATTATTTGATATTATATAACCATCAATTAGGTTATGACTGAATCTATCAAATATCTGAGACTCATATACGAGACCAACTGGCTCATAACACTTTACATACTGTGGATACCTATTTATTTGCCCACTCCTCCTGCGAGTACAACTCCATCTTTTCTTTAAGGCTCCCATGACATAAGTTTTTTCGTCCATATTCTGATTACTGGTTCCTAAAGCCATTACGCCTAAGGTTATAGGCTCTTTCAATATTTCAGCCCTTTTATAACCAAATTTGTATAATATTAGCGAAGGTACACAGAGACCAATGGGAATTTTCTTGCCTTGTAATTTACATTTTATAGTCCTCTTTGCAGTACCTTCCCTTTCATGTAATGTCGTTGAAGAAGCATTACAAAGGTCAGGTATTTTTAACCTCTCGAATATTGAAAGAAATGGAATATTATACTCATCTTCATTAAACCACTCACAGATTTTTCGTTTCCTTTTAATTTCAAAACGGGGATGAATAAATGTCAACCTTAGATCTACTGGATACAATTTACAAACTTTTTGATCTGTTTTAAATGAAGGAAAAATTCCACATCTTTCGGCATCAGTATCCATAGTTTTTATTACTTCTTCATAAAATCTCCCAACAATATCGGAAAAGTTGGGAGGTTCTCCATTGTCGAGGGTACCATTTGCAACTGTGAACTTTGATGTAATTTGTTCTTTCCATGTAATGTAGTTTTTAGGTAGCAATACTCGTATTGACGGAGACTCAATAAAGTATATCAATACTGGTACATCTTCCGGATGTATTAATTCAGCGATTGCTATGAACCCTCCTTTTTTGTTTTTTCATTTTTTACAAGTGTATAACCTGAATATTCGATGGGAATGAAGTTTGAAAGTTTATCAACAAGCCAGTCCTTCCCAATGAGGCAATATATTTTAATATCTTTATAATTGTTCAACACGCCTAATGTAGCAGAGGCATATTCTCCACAAATGGCAGCTGATCCTCTTACTTGACCAATTATGTAGCTGGCAAGTTTCATTTTAGGGGTATGGATTGAAATCATAATTGTAATCTTACCTAATAAAAAATATCTATATCCTTTTATAATGAATAAATATAAAAAAAAAAATCCACTACCTGTAAACAGGTAGAATTAGCTATGTTATCATCAGTGCCAACCAGGCAAAGGACAACACGAGATTGAACATATAGGGAAAAAGTTTATTTAACCCTGAATGCCCCACCTGGACTTAATCAAGCCTTTATTATACTTTTAAAAACATTAAAATCGAGCCGGCAGAACATCAAAGCCCCCAAAACATAAACGTATATAATAATAATTAATAATTACTTGCTGTTTTCCGTTTTTGGGGTATACGGTTGTTTTGGTTTAATAACACACATCAATAAAGCCAACTATTTAAGGTTCGATTTGCATAATAAACAGGAGCAATATCCTCCCAAAATATATATATATATATATATAAAGAAGTGTGTGACCAAGAAAATCAAAGTCATTAATCCTATAAATTAAGGTAATGGATTGGAATCAATTATTAGTATTATTATTAATATTGACCGTAAGAAAAATTACTACTGTTTGTTTTGCTCATTCTATAATTCCATGGGCTCCATTATCTATTAAAACTCCATACATGACATTTATAAATGACCCATTCCATCCTACATGGCAAACAAGACATGAACAATCAAAAACAAAATTATTTAAAGAAATAGTAATGATCCCAACTGTTTATAATATTTCATTTTCAATAACATGTGGTGCATGTTATACATACTCTTATTTCTTATATCCAAAATTAACTATAAATGTAGATATAAATGAAGAAACAGAGGGACGCTTATTATACGAAACTTTTCCAGATCCTAATAAATACTATATAGGATGTAAAATATATGAATGTAAAATGACCACGGTTAAGATTAAATTAAATAACCCTTTGGAAACATTAGAGGGAAGAATAATTTGTCATTTGAATCGTGGTATTCAACATACTAAAGAAATTCTACTCTTTAAAGGAATAAGTAGAGTAGAAATACGTAAAGTAGAAAACAACCAGTGTGCACTTCCTATTAACTTAACATTGTTGAATTCTTTCATTTCAAGCCGAACTTTTAGTAAAAATGAAGATATTTGCTATATATATCCGATAGTAAGTAGTACTAGATCGTTTCTTTTCAAAGAGGAAACACCGTTATTAGTATACCAGATTAACTATACACATCAATCAAATCATGTTGGATTATCTCAAGAATTGTGTTTTAAATTCCAATGGTTGTTTTGGGTTTTGGGTTTGGGGCATTTTTTGATACATTAGACATTGATAAAGAAATAGTTTAAGTTTTTGATGGGATGTTGATGTTTATTAACATAAATTTTAGTTTAAAGTGGTTCGGGAAGTTCGTATGAAATATACTCTCCTATTTCTTCCTGCCTTTTTTTTTTTTTTTTTACTTTTAACACATATAATATAATATAATTGAATAATTAATAAACTTACTGAAATTATAATTATTATTATACTCAAAACAAACAAATATTGATGCATATAGGTAATAGCATGCGAATCAATACTTTTTTTACAACTACCAATACACTGTGCTATATAGAGTGTCCCATTTAAATCTTCTCGAAGAACTTTAAGTATAGGACGAGTCTTATTATTATATGTTGTTATATTGTCAAGAATGCTTTCTTGTTCATCCAATATTTTAATATTATTCTCATCGTACACAAATTTGATAACAACAGACGACATTCTATTTAAGGTATCACACTTTTCTGATAATTTATTAACATTATTCACAACCTTTATTTGTGAATGACTGTGATCCAAACATAGTGTCTTTCTTTGAACCATCTATTAAAAACTTAACATAGGTATCTGCTAAGGGCGTCAGAATAAGATATTCCTCTTCGTTACCTGAGGCAGCAATTTGTAAATCATATTTCATTGATGATGATAATTTTCTGTATGGCCAGCCTTGAGGGCAACCTAGAAGAATATTGATATGGCTAAATATTACAAATCTTCCTATTAATTTACTTGTTGTGTTTTGATTCAGTCGTCTTTTCATTGGTAATTGAAATTTATTTAATATAAATAGTTGTGATAACATTCCCAAATTTTAACTCTGCATTTAACCATTTATGTTGTTCTGTATTATTATATCCTAATAATTCATTTAAATTTCTATCGTAATAAATAGATATTATAAAATTGAGGTTATTTCTTACAAACCAAAATTTAATTGAATCTTCAAATATTGTCAATCTTTTTCCATTTTCGTTGACTGCACATTCAGTATATAAATGGGGATTGTGACTAACTATTACTCGTACTGATAACAAAACAAGAAGAAATATCATTCGTGAAATTGTATTCATTTTTTTAAAAGGTAAGAGTATTATTTCGATGTGTCAGGGTGGTGTTGTGCGTTCTAGTGGTCTCAACGGAATTCCCCCACCCCCCCTGCCTCCATCCGGGAGAGTCCCATCCTGTCAGGGTATAAATATTAAAGGACTCGAGGTTCCACACACATCAGTGTGTCCCTGCTACACCCAACAGTATGGACCATGGGGTCCCTACTATAAATCACCTCTCTAAGGGTTTAGCAAGAGATTTCTCCAGTAAAGTAAAAGGTGAGTTGCAAAGTCTTTTCTGTTTTTAAGGTGCCGTGACCCTGGAAGCCATTCACAGAGATAAGATATTATTAGCCATAAGTCTTGTAGTCTTTGCGATACAGAATGGTGATGATCATACATACTTCATAGGATCAATTCAAGTGTATAACTGCCGAGTTCCTTGTCCGAAACTCAGGACAGATGTGGTGGCTATAAAATGAAAAATCAGAGCAAAAGATTTTCCTAGCCATAGCTGGTTATTTATTTATTTTTTATTTTTTTTATAGATCCAGATTCTGAAATTCAGGATACAAGGAAAAGAAGCATGTCCTTATCCGAGTTACTGGAAACTGAAAATATGGAAAAAAAAATGACGGATGAAGATTTTAATTGGACTCCTACTTACTCTCCTCCTCTAATTTCTCTAGATCAATCTTCCTTCCTTGCCACAACACACCCACCATCTCATTCTCATTCTCCTTCTCCTCCTCCAATTAGTTATCTAGATAAATTTTCCAGTACAATTTCTATGACTTTTAAAAGTTCCCAATCCCCACCTCCTTCTCCTCCTCCTTCTCCTCCTCCTTCTTCTCCTTCTCCTCCTCCTCCTCTTCCTCCTCCTCCTCCTCCTCCTCCTTCTCCTCCTCCTTCTCCTTCTCCCCCTCCTTCTCGTCCTTTTCCTCCTCCTTCCCATCCTCCTCCTCCTCCTCCTCCTCCTTCTCCTTCTCCTCCTTATTCTCTAAGACTTAACCCGGCCCAGCCCCTTCAATTACCAAACAAATAATGACTAACAAACACACAACTTAGTTATTTATTTGTTTCATTTCGTTTGTAGATGACAAAAGTTCCTTCAACGCCGCCCTCGTCGTCGTCATTTATGTCGACCTATCTTTCTACACACAAAAAAAATAAGAAAAGAAGATGCCCAGAGATATGGCGAAGCAATTAAGGAACTGGAACCACCTGATAGGCTGTGTATCACTCTACCAACCGTTCTCAGGACTCCTGAAGAAAGGATTTTAAGGAGTAAGCCATGTCAAAATAAATGTAACTTTTTTTTAACCTTTGACCCTTTTGAAACGAAAGATATGCACTTTGAGTTTCAAGCCAAGCAAAGTACTATTACTTTTGCTAATGTAAGGATATATTTGGGATCATCACATGATTTTTTTGAAATTTTCAAAAGAATTTTATATATTATTCCTAATGTTAACTTAGCCAAAATATTTAAGATTATCCCATCCTATGAGGATAAAGAGGTTTTGAACCTCTCTAACAACCTTAAAGCAAATTTTTCAATCGACATGTTGATGTTTCACATTAATTTAGTTGAAGTTATACTCCTTGGAATAGCACTGAATAATCATGTCTTTTTTAATAAATATTAAAAAAATGAGTGAATTCCTCGAAAATACTGAAGAAATTGATTTTTATCTACAAATAGATTCCGTTATATATTGATAAGACGGAATTTCATATTTTAAAAGTTTGGGATATTATAAATAAACATAAAAATTCAAATGTAACATATAACAATATTCTAAATTTATTCTATAATAATGAATGTGAAATATTTTCCAATGAAATATATTTGAAATTAGTTAATGGTTTTTATATTCCAAAATTTGATATAATACTTAATGTTATTTGAAATTTAAATTAAATTTAATGTTTATAAAAAATGTATATAAATTTATCATATTTGTTATTAATTAATCCCAATATACATGGATATTTCTCTTTTCTTTTTGAATAGCTTCTACTAATAATAATATTACATCTTTCATAAGAAACGAAGAGCTAACTTTTATATCATTTTGCTTAATAATTATTTCGTAAAGGTGACCTAAAAATAGTGAGTGTTTTTTTATTCTCACTTTGGTACCAACACTTATTACAATTTCCTCTCTTTACCACAACATTTTGGAGATTAGGTAAATATAATACCCAAGAATTTAACAGCTCTTCAAATTGTTTTACTTCTGATGGTACAGCTATAATTAAGTTCTCTGATTCTT
Organism: Procambarus clarkii; assembly: GCF_040958095.1. Lineage (NCBI taxonomy): Eukaryota > Metazoa > Arthropoda > Malacostraca > Decapoda > Cambaridae > Procambarus > Procambarus clarkii. The sequence goes on along the minus strand of NC_091188.1, from coordinate 26,893,852 downwards.
CAATATACTTTATAATATCTGTAAACTTTTGTCTTACTCTCTTTTGGTAATAAGGCTCGTCAGCCATTATGTCAAGTTTCAATAATAAATAATAATAGGAGGATTCAGCTTCCAGTCCCTCTTAAAAGACTTATGTATGTACAAAGGATCAGCAATATAAAGAAAATTATAGAATATTAAAAAAAAAATATGAAAATTGGTAACAAGAATTTGAAGAAAATACTGTTGTAGTTGGCCTGGCAGAATTCAGTGTCGTGCGCCGATCATATTTGCACGATAACTTACTTTGTCTTTAAAAAATATTTTACTTCTGACATATATAGGTTCTCTGATCTTACAATATCCTTTATATTATCTTGTAAGCTTTTCTCTCTCTCTCTATTGAGATATACATTGTTTAGTGATAAGGATCATGTACCAATATGGCGAGTGTTTCATTCATATATCGATGTATTGAGACTTCAATAGAATTTACTAGTATCAATAAATTAAACAGGGACACTTATCCACTAGAAATAATATTTTTGAAATAATTATTAATAATAATAATAATAATAATAATAATAATAATAATAATAATAATTTAGGAGGAGGAGGAGGAAATGTAATTAGTCGTCCTAGGTTGGTTTTAAAACGATCGCTGCATCAACCAAAAATTAAACAATTTAAAAAAAAAAACTCAGAGATAATTACACAAAAATGTGCTGAATTATTATGTAAGGAGCCATATAATGAACTCTTAGCAATGAACCAAAAATGGCAATGTAATATTTTTTGTCCTTTTCATGAAGTTCGTGGTAAATCTCGTACACCTTCAGGTAGACTTTATATTCATCGTCATCGTTTTCACTGCTATTCCACAAATTGTAATAAAAGAGTTTCAACTGAGAAACTCCTAAATTTTCTCTTAAATAAAAACCAAAAATGATTTCTTCGACATACCAGTATTTTCTTCAAATTCCGGTTATAGTTTTTATCCTTTTTTTTCTCTTTTTTAATTTTCTTTATATTACTGATCGTTTTTACATTCATAGTTTTTTACGTCAAAGTATTAAAGAGGGACTTGAAGCTGAAGAAATTGCATTTGAAGAAAGACACGAATTTATTGATCTACAAGGTTGGCTAAATTATAATGAATATGATAACAATAATGACATTAAAATCAATAAATGTAAGGGAATGATTTTAAAAGTAGATAGTTCTCAGTCACATGACAATCAAATTTGTCAAAAACTTGGGGGCCGTAAATGTGGACGTTATTTAGAAAAGGTCGTAATACCTATATCATCTTCTACTAGCAATATAAAATATTATTATGGAGGTGGAATCCTCAAACCAGGATGCACATACTGTCTTTGGAAACAACCAGAAGAAAAATTCTGTGACCCAGTATGGGGTTTTCTACAGTATTCATTTGAAGAAGATCGATGGAAGTGTAAATCCTACCTACCAGGTCTTTATAACGCAACTACAAATAGATTAACTGCATGTGAACCAGGAGGAACTTTGGTTAAAATTACCAATGGGCAGGATGAAGTAGTGGACCTTACTCAAATGACCCCCCAAGACTTTTTTATACCATTAAAAGAACAAGAAAAATATATATGTCGATGTTCCCCTGGATATATTTCTAATCCAGATATCTCACGTTCAGCCTGTTTCCGCGATCCTTGTCTGGTACATTTACCATCTGGTGTAATTACAGCTCCAGGTTATTCTAATGGTCTATGTAACTGCGGTCCTATGTATATTAACTTACATGACAATAAACATTTTCCGTGTACAGCGTGTCCGGATCCCCATTTTGATGAGGAAAAACAAGAATTATCTATTTGGATGAAGTGTAAGATTGATAAAAATAATATTGAAATACATAAAGGAACATATCCATGTTCAAATTTTGAAGATATTGAACGTGGATGTGCAAAGGTAATTTTAAAGGCAAAATTTGTATCCAAGACTGATTTGATTGATTACGAGAATACCGAAAATTTTTTTAATCGATTTATGAATTCACTCAATATTAAAAACAAAACTAAATAATGTTTGCATGTAACTCTGATGGTAGTATAGAAATCCCATTATCTTATTTCAAAAAATTACACTTTTATCCTCCTGCTTTACCTTTAGGAACAATTGTTCTAACCAACTATCATCATCATAATATTAATAATGTTGATAAGAATGATGATGATGTTACCTTTGAAAATAATAGTGTAGAAGACTTACAATTATTTGTACAATACTTACTCATAAAATTGAAAAGGAAATTTATTATGAAATTGGATTCCCATTCAGTCTGTGATTACTCTCCTAATATAAATAATGTTGCACAGTTCTTAGAAAATGGGAGTGGGAGTGGTAAAATTAACATTTTATTTATTAATATTCCAATTTTCTTTTTCCCTGATATTAAAAAAGATGAGCCATTACATAAACGGATATTACGAGTTGTATCCAACACTCATAAAATTACTCAGCTAGTGGAAGAATATATGTCTTCAAAATACAAATCCTCACAGAAAAAATAATGTTATATGATAACGTTACAACTTGTTTTGAAAATTATGGCATTAAATGTCTCTGTAATACAAATTTTCGAATGGATTATTTTGAACAAATGACTAAACAAAAATTCAAATTTTCCTTTTTTACAGTAGGAAATGTAACCACTTTTCTTGAAAGAATATATGGGAGAGACAATTTAAAACATCCGATATGGTCTTTGTCAGTACACACAACAACACCGGAAGAGTCCGTTATGGTTTTGAGAATCTTAAACGTGAAATTTTGTAATGGATGTAAGAAAGAAATAATAGGAGATGGTATACCTTCGTCTTACCATACTGGATCGCTAAAAATTGTTTCAAACAATCCTCCTTCAGTTCAATATTTTGATAATACAGGACGTGAGTTGTTTCAGAGTATAAGCAAAAGTAATAATTTTGTAGCAACGGCTGCCTACTATCTCTATTGTGCATTAAGTGATGATGAGTATCCCTTATGTAATTTACATGAGAAATGTTTTTGTAATGAAAATTACCGATGGAATTATATTTTATCTGTTCTGAAGAAAAGCTTCAAACCTAAGGAGATGTCACAATCAAAAATTGAAGATGCAGTTCATTTTATATATGGAGATAAACCATACTTTTTAAACATAACAAATAAGGAAAATAATCAATATCATATTGTTATATCAAATTTAAAATTTTGATGTTTCAAAGAACGAGGTTCAATGAATATTCTTTATGATCAGGAAAAATGTTGTATTCAAGTACAATTTTTAGATGTTTATGGAAACATTTTACCAACTTCTTGGTTTAAATTATTCGATGAATATTATTATATCCAAATTGGTATTCGCAAAGTTATTACTCCCATAATGTTATTAGCATTTGTAAGTCATTATTATTATTTTGTATTTAGGGATTTTGAAGTTGGCATGTATTGTTCATTCTTCAAATGGATTAATGATGAAAATAGTGATAATATAGATTATAATTATGATACAGAGGCAAGTAACGACTACAAAGAATATGGAAGTAGTGATTATGAAAGTAGTGATGAAATATTTGTTTAATAAAAAGAATATATATATATATTTTTTCAGTTTTTTTTAATTTTATTTAAAATAAATGTTTATAAAATAAATAAATAATATATAAAATGACTTTGAGTGACTTTTTATTTGTTTTATTTTTATATAAAATATCGAATTTAACTATAAAGGGGAAAATATTATTTCTGTTTTCTTTAATTTTATCTCAAATTATAAAGTAACTATGGATATTTTAATCAAAATGTATATTTTCTTTTTTTTATTTTAAATATAAATAAAAAATTATACATAAAATTAATAATATTATATATTTAATATCTGTGATAAATAAAATTATGTTTATAAAATTAACAAAACTTAAACATCAAAAATTTTATATTATATAGAAATGTTTATAAGTTTTATTTTGCAAATAAAATTTTGCAATTTATTTTGCAATTGATTTATATATTTGGAAAAATATATAAATCCATAAAGAATTAATTGATTCTCTTCATTTTTTTTGCCTTAATTAAAAAATAACCAATACAAAATTTGGAGTTATAAATAAAATTTGATGTCTTATTTGGCAAACTATTCAAGATCTGATTTGCCTAATAAGCCAATGAATGGTCCACCACCGGCTGATGGTCCACCACCGGCTGATGGTCCACCACAGGGTCCCCACTGACCACGGGCTGGTGGTCAACCCCATTTTTTTCCACAAAATATTTTTTATGGATGAGATACCATATCTAATAAAAAAAAAAAAAAAGAATGATGTGCTGTTACACTGCCCCTAGATATCATTCGGTTCCCAAGAGTTCGACTTAATCAAACCAGAAATGCTGCTCTTCAAATCAAGGGTCTTAAAATGTTGAATGTCATTCCCAATCATATCAAAGACTGTACCTCTCCCAACTAGTTGAAGAAAAAAAAATGTAAAGTGAGTATAATAAGAGTTTTGGTGAACTTTTGGGATTCCTGTGTCTGTGGGTGTGTGTGTGTGTGTGTGTGTGTCTTTGTGTCTTTGTGTGTGTGTGTGTGTGTGTCTTTGTGTGTGTGTGTGTGTGTCGTTGTGTGTGTGTGTGTCTTTGTGTGTGTAAGTGTTTGTGTCTTTGTGTGTGTGTCTTTGTGTGTGTGTGTGTCTTTGTGTGTGTGTGTGTGTGTCTTTGTGTCTTTGTGTGTGTGTGTGTCTTTGTGTCTTTGTGTGTGTGTGTGTCTTTGTGTGTGTGTGTGTCTTTGTGTGTGTGTGTGTGTGTCTTTGTGTCTTTGTGTGTGTGTGTGTGTCGTTGTGTGTGTGTGTGTCTTTGTGTGTGTAAGTGTGTGTGTCTTGGTGTCTTTGTGTGTGTGTGTGTGTGTGTCGTTGTGTGTGTCTTTGTGTGTGTGTGTGTGTGTGTGTGTCTGTGTGTGTGTGTGTCTTTGTCTGTGTCTTTGTGTGTGTGTGTGTGTGTGTGTGTCTTTATGTCTTTGTGTGTGTGTGTGTGTGTGTGTGTGTCTTTATGTGTGTCTTTGTGTATGTGTGTGTGTGTAAGTGTGTGTGTCTTTATGTGTGTGTTTTGGGTGTGTGTTTTTTGTGTTTGAGTGTGAGTTTGTGTGTGTATATGTTTTTGTATAAAAAAAGATGAATAAAAAGGATAAACTTTCAATTAACATACAAATCGAACATATAAATAATGAGAAGTTTAACATTAAAAAAAACCCTGGATTATATTATTTTCCCCTGAGATTTAATCTAACAAGACAATTATTTATAGCTGATAAATTATATTATAATAATAATATCGATGATTCTCATATTACTTTTACTTATCCAAACAATCTTAGCAGAAGTCAATTAATATATCATAAAATTTATGACATGTCAGGACTAACTGCTGATAATAAATTTGTCTGGTATGAAAGATTTTTCACGCAAATTCATAATCAAAATATTGTATATGAAGACGATGATCAGGATTTTTCACTTTCAGTTTATTCTAGAACTCATTCCCCTTTTAAATTAGAAAAAACAAAAATGATACTTTTTATCAACGAGGTTGTGTATTTAATGTTGTTTCTTTTAGATGGGGTAAGAGATATTACCCAAAGTTTAAAACAAAGTTCATTAAGGGAGTATATTATTAATAATTGTATAAATTATCAAAAAGCATTAAAAGCAAATAAAAAAACTCTTAAAACTATTGATATGTACATTTGTATTGATGATGTAATTA
>NC_091188.1:26875595-26883095 GCF_040958095.1 Procambarus clarkii | reverse complement strand
AATTATCTTTCACAATTTGTCCAGGGTTATGAACCTATTTCTAATTTAGAAAATAAAGAAATATTTTATATATATAAATGTGAACAGGGAACAATTTTAAGAAATATTGCCGAAATTTTAGGAGATGGTATTGGTGAAGTGATTCAAGGCATTGGGCAATCTGATATATGGCAATTTATATTGAAATCAATTAAAAATATTGGCTGGGTTATACTTTTAATTTTATTATTAATAATAATGTTAGGCCCATTGATAATGGTGATCAAATAGCGACATATGAGTGCACTAATGGGTGGTGTGGTGTATGGTGCATTGATGTAATAATATACAATATTTACTCACTGAGCTTATTTGCAAAGAAAATGTTTAACTACCATTGCAACATTCATTAACATATTTCATAAATAATTCTCGAGGTAACCCACCATATTCATATGCAATGTATATGAAGGATATACCCCAGGGGACCTCTGTTATATGTCCATCAATATTTCGTAAAATTTTCCATGATTTTAAATTTTCTTTTTCTTTTCTAAAAAGGAAATTTTATATTGAACTTCAACACTGTAATGGGAATAAATTTCTGATGATTGTGGTAGCGGTGGTTGTGGTGGTGGTGGTGGTGGTGGTGGTAGTGGTGGTGGTGGTGGTGGTAATTGATAAAAATATTTTGAAGGAAAATCATAAACGAAACATGAAGAAGGTGGAATTACATAAATTGAATGTGGCACTGAAGTCATATAATAAGGTACAATCATATATTGAGTTGTTTGTAATGGTATTTGTGGAATGGTTGGTTGATAATAATAATCATTTCGATGACACCCATATTCTTCACCACCACCACCACTATTCCAACTTTCAGCATCACCATTTACTCCAGCTTCCACCATGATTCCTCTCAGTATTCTGGTAAATGAATTCTCAAATTTCTTTATTATATTGATCAATATTAAAAAAATAAATAAATACTCTTAACATTTTCATAATGAAAACTGTTACTGTCTCTGATATTGCAATTGCAACTTACCTAGTACATCGTATATCACAACGAAAAACAATGGAGATTCTTCAACAAAGAAATGGAAGTAAGTATTTTAAAAATATTATCATTAAGAATATACCATGGAAAAATATTCCTCCCAATTTCCCCAAAGCTTTCTTAGATGAAAATCCCAACGACTTTGAAGTTAAATTCACAACGCTAGGTTGTAACATGCTAAAATGTTATTATGATGTAAAAACTGCTTGTCAGCCCGGATCTGGATCAGCTATTTTAATAAACGAACGTGAATATGCCTGTAGTGAAGCATGTTATGCTGTTCATAATGAGGTCCTTGAATTTCTTCAAGAAAGATTTGGTAATGATTTAAAATCTATTCTAAACAATACAGAAACAGACAATCATTATTTCTCGAAACCTATTCCCGTTGAAACTTGGTCGATTAATGTCAAGGAATCTAACGAAAATTATTGTGGTGTACAGTTGTCTGCACTTAAAACATTGGCTCTAAGACCTTCAAGTCGATGGAGTCCTTCTAATGAAAACGATTTACAATCTTATCAAAAGAACCCCATTGCCTATGCCAAGAATACAAATACATATTAACTGAGAAAAGCTGTTGCTGGCTTAATCGATGCTCCACCATTGACATGGAATATTCAGCAACAGAATATAAACTTTAACTCAATCTATTGTAAATTCTTTCATAAATACTACGATAGCCAGTCAGATCAATGCCATAGTCATGTCCACCGCCAGATATTAGGTTTTATATTTGGCAATCAAGTTATCAACCAATTAACCGATGGTGAATTAGTGGACTTACTTAATCCAACATCAGGAATGAGTATGATTCTTATGGATAAATTGAACAAACAAAATTATATGGATGTTGACAGAGGTTATATTGAAACAGTTGTTCCACAGTCAATACTCGAAAAAGAACAATTTGTTGACGAAGCGGATATAGTAGTATCCTCCGAAAATGTATCATTTATTGAACAGTATACTACTACTACTACTAATTTCATAGATGTTATAATAACACGTTTAGAATCTGAGTTTTCCGATTTATTATCATTAATAAAAGATGAGGCTATTACTATAACCGAAATTGAAGTTACAACTCGAGTGCCTAAGATAATTTCAAGACTGTTAAAATATTTCTCCGAAAACATTCTCCATGATGCTCTTCAAGAATTATTATCTGTAATTATGGTAGAAGCTTCATCTCAACAAATGATTATTCAACTTTTGGCGATGATCATTCGATCATCTATGGTTGAAATGAGCATTCAATTTTCAAAACGGCTTTTATCCGTTTTATCTTCGTCTTTATCCCTTGTTTTATCTGTGGGATTAGTGTTGTTACCATTAGAATTATATTTATCAATAGGTAATATTGGTGGGTACAATAATGAAATAACTCATGCTGCATTAGAAAACCTTCGCCATAAAATAATTAATCAATTGTTAGAACAAGATATAAACTTTGGACAATATATTAAATTGGGGCCTCCACAGTCTATAACCACACCACAAATAACACCAGATATGATACATTTATCTGCCATAAATGAAATAATACACATTTATCCCCAATGTATAAACATAATTGGTATGGATGGAACTACCACAAATTCTTTAGAAGAGAACAAGATGATTTTAAGCCTGCTTAGTCAGTTTGATGTAAACAGCCTTGGTCAAGCAATTACTCACAAGATTAATTCTAAAACCTATGATAGAGATTCTAAAGTGATAGATATGAGTAATTATATCATTAATGAAGCTAAATATAAACATTATCCCATTCAAACTGCAGATTTGGAATTACAAGAAGTAGAAAATTTAATTTCAAATTCTAAAAGGGATATATTAATTTTATGTTTAGCTTTGATATTTTTAATTGTCAGTCTGTTCCTCTTTCTCTTCAAGAAGCAACTTTATTCTTTTTATACACTAGGCATAAGTAGTTGTTTTTATATATATTGGTCTCTTTCTACAGCTTGGTTAAATTAAAATCCATAATAAATATTATATGAGTGTGTGTGTGTGTGTGGTGTCTGTGTATGTGTGTGCATCCGGTGGTATTCTGAGGCCCCCAAAATAACAACTTGGACCATTTTTATATAAAGAGCTTCACACCAACAGAGAGATCAGACAAGACTCAATTCGTCTCGTTGATAGAGCCGGTGCCTGTCTAAGTGTACGTCTTTATGCTGAGTCCAGTCCCATTCCCTTTTTTAATTCTACTAACTCCAAAGGTTTTAATGAGTAAATGTCCTCCATTGTACAAGGTGAATACATGCTTGTCATATGTGGCAAAGACCTCGATCCCCTTCACATATAAAACATATGGAATGGTATCCGTATGGATAGTTCCCTTCCCCAAATTAGCATGTCATTGTTCACTCTGAACAAAATCGACCCAAATGAGTTTCCCTTAACTCAATCTACCCCAGACCTTTCCCCCCCCAAAAAAAACACCAACATCAAAAAGACATTATCAGATGATAATGATCTTAACCCACCCTTCAAGAAAAGAAAGAAAAATGCCATCAGAAGTAGGTTTGGAATGGTGAACCGAGACGATGAAGATTCATCTGAAGATTCATCTGAAGATTCATCTGAAGATTCATCTGAAGATTCATCTGAAGATTCATCTGAAGATTCCTCCTCAGAATCCTCTGACGAGGGGTCCCTCTCATTGATCAAGTAAGTAATGACATTTCACATAAATATTGGTGTTGGCGTTATGGTGTGTTAACTCAATGGCTCCCTGAAGTCCATTGGGCCAAATATTATATACAGTATCGGATAACATAATACTCGCCGGAGCTTCGAGACCTGAGCTCTTCGTCGCTGGCCACTAGATTGTCCTCAATGAATAAAAAGGATGTGATAGCTCCTTACTCCCTCAGTCTACCTCGTAGTTCACGCCCAGTGACAACATGTGTTTAAATCCTTGAAGAAATCCATTCAGTATAGTGAGTGAAGTCGTATTCTCGTCGTTCCTTCTTAAGGGTTATAGAATTAATTTGTTTTTTTTTTGTTTTGTTTTTTTGTGTGTGTGTAATTTTTGTAATTTTTTTGATGAATAATTGTCTAAAATTGAATTTTATGGAATGCCTAGGGATGTAAAAATTACAATGTAAAATTTACCAGCAATGAATATTGTTTCTCAATGATCATAGTTTTTTTTTTATAGTTTGGATGTTTATAGACTAATTTAATAATGGTCTGATTGTAACAACCTAAAAAAATTTCAGGACCCCAGTACTAAGCGGCTCACCAATCATCTGAACATGGCGCATGTTGGACATGACACACAGTCCTCTTCCAACCCAGACAATAAAATCACACCACAAAGAAACTGTCACTCAGGCAGTTGTCTAGAGGCTGGGTTTGTGCCCCGGGGCAGTGACAATGGACAACAGCAACCATCTCAACATAACATTTCTCAGTCCCAACATACTCAAGGGCACATCAAAGATGTCGCTGGTGGATGTCATGAAGGCATGGACGATGGGACAATGGGCGAGACGAAGGGACAAAAAGTGTGTGAATGTGGCACTGTGGGGGGGGAGGCTCTCGTCTCCTGGCGATGCCCACATCAACACACTCTTGAGTGGTTAGATGAACAATCCCATCAACAACAACAAAAAATACAGCAACAACATCAAAAAAATAACATTTTGGGGAGTAGGGATGATGAAAGAGATGCAGATTCTGCCCAGACCACTAGTAATGGAAAGAAGGTTCGTTCTCCACGTTTCAGTGACTATTGTGAGGGTCAGTCAGCTCCATCCAACACTCAGGCTAATCCCAAGGTTGTAAGCATTGACTCGTCGTTTTACCAGTTCCTGAAGTTGGCACCCCCCGGTTTAGCCTACTACCCTCCTCTTAACAATGATCATGCAATGACAGCAGATGGAAATGAGGTTGATGATGTACAACCGATCGATCTCTCCCTTAAATCTAAATCATCAGCATCGCCAAAACTAACCTCTGTACAGTCAGCTCCATCCAACACTCAGGCTAATCCCAAGGTTGTAAGCATTGACTCGTCGTTTCTTAACAATGATCATGCAATGAGAGCAGATGGAAATGAGGTTGATGATGTACAACCGATCGATCTCTCCCTTAAATCTAAACCATCAGCATCGCCAAAACTAACCTCTGTACAGTCAGCTCCATCCAACACTCAGGCTAAGTCCCTGAAGTTGGCACCCCCCGGTTTAGCCTACTACTCTCCTCTTAACAATGGTCATGCAATGAGAGCAGATGGAAATGAGGTTGATGATGACGAACACAGATTCATATGTGATATTTGCCAAAAAGTATATAAGCGAAAAGAAGCCTTAACAGAACATCGTCGACTCCATACAGGGGAGAAGCCTTTTGAATGTGACAAGTGTTTCAAGAGGTTCTCTTACAGGGGTTCCCATTCTAGACATAAACAGAAACACTGTCCAGTTTTACACTGTTTTACTTTCTTCAAGTTCATCCAGGAGTTCTCGTCTAATAACACTTTTAAGGGACCTATTTGATAAGTCCCATCATAAGATTAATTTCATATATTCTATCTCGTTTAATTCTTTCCGCATGTTGAGAACTTTGTATAGGACGCTTCATTTTGTATTTTTTCCAGTCTATCAATACTTTTGCCATTCTGCAGGACCAAAGCTGGTACATGATAGTCTATCAGAGACCTTTATACGCTAAATACATCATTCTTACTATTCTAATATTAACACCATATTTCGGGCTGTACCCCACTACAGTTCTGAGAGCCTTGAGTCTGTCTCTACATTGTTGATGTAACTTATTGATTGCAGTTGAGGTACAAGGGACAGAGACTCCAAGGTATTTGAAAGAAGAGACATAGTCTATTGGTATGTCCCATCACTTAACCTATTTTCACTAATTGTAATATTTTTGGTATAAAAATTAGTACTTGCAAACTCAAAATATATGCAATAAGTCCTAAATCAGGCTTAATATATAAGATCAACGAAAAATGTTGTTTTTAATATAAATTATAAAATCAATGTGTTTTCATAATAATAATATCCCATTGGAACTGGAAACAATTTCAATATTGAAGGGTTGGTTAGGTACTGTTACTAAAAGTATAATAGACTCAAAAGCTACACGAAAAAACAACGTAGAAATAAATCACCATCGGAATCTTTCACGCAATCCCAAAAGGAATTAAATATGGTTACAGATTCATTAATTAAAATGGGGGATTGGTAAACCCCGCCGGAAGAAGATGGTTCCCTCCTCCCAATCTTGCAGTAACCATAAAATTTATTTCGTGTCATAATACAGTATGAAGGATCAGACTCTTATAATCAGTGAAAATTTTGATGAACTGTCTCAAAGACACGAGGTGTGTGTGGTGTGGCTGTTGTGTTTAGCTAGTGTATGTAGCTAGCTGTTGGGTGTAGATAGTGGGTGTAGCTAGTGTGTGTAGCTGTTGGGTGTGGCTTGTGTGTGTGTGTGTGTGTGTGTGGCTGTTGTGTTTAGCTAGTGTATGTAGCTAGCTGTTGGGTGTAGCTAGTGGGTGTAGCTAGTGTGTGTAGCTGTTGGGTGTGGCTTGTGTGTGTGTGTGTGTGTGGCTGTTGTGTTTTGTAGCTAGCTGTTGGGTGTAGCTAGTGGTGTAGCTAGTGTGTTTAGCTGTTGGGTGTGGCTTGTGTGTGTGTGTGTGTGTGGTGTGTGGGCTGTTGTGTTTTGTAGCTAGCTGTTGGGTGTAGCTAGTGGGTGTAGCTAGTGTGTGTAGCCTGTGGGTGTGGCTTGTGTGTGTTGTGTGTGTGTGTGTGGCTGTTGTGTTTAGCTAGTGTATGTAGCTAGCTGTTGGGTGTGGCTTGTGTGTGTGTGTGTGTGTGTGTGTGTGTGTGTGGCTGTTGTGTTTAGCTAGTGTATGTAGCTAGCTGTTGGGTGTGGCTTGTTGTGTGTGTGTGTGTGTGTGTGGCTGTTCTGTTTAGCTAGTGTATGTAGCTAGCTGTTGGTGTAGCTAGTGGGTGTAGCTAGTGTGTTTAGCTGTTGGGTGTAGCTAGTGTGTTTAGCTGTTGGGTGTAGCTAGTGTGTTTAGCTGTTGGGTGTGGCTGGTATGTGTGGCTGGTAGGTGCAGCTTGTGAGTGCAGCTTGTGAGTGCAGCTTGTGGGTGCAGCTTGTGGGTTTAGCTGGTGTGTGTAGCTTGTCATGCGACCAGTGGGACGAGGGTCACCAATGGTCGGTGGGGGTCAACGCCTTTGAAAGTGTTCTATGTTGCTTTTATTGGACAGAATAAACAAAATGTGAAAACTAATAAATTTATAGAAAATCTAACAAAATTCAAAAGTATATAATAATTTGAAGCATTACGAACAAAAAAAAAGTGAGGTACCACTTGAGGCACCCATTCTCAGTCTGTATCCTTCTGGGACCCAGTGCATTAAACTTCCACACCCACACCCACACCCACACCCACACCCACACCCACACCCACACCC